>NW_027364408.1:0-237323 GCF_046119375.1 Phyllobates terribilis
TTACTGTTTGTGCATTTACAATATTCATTGATTTTTGCCATTGAAAAACGTCCAGAAATGATTGAAGCTACTGACTGAATGAAAGGAGCTGGCATCTCACTCTCTTTGAATCTTGTTTATCATGCTAAGAGGAGCAGGAAAAAGCAAAAAATTTCAGAATTGCACCTTGCAATGCGGAGAAATTACTGTTTGTGCATTTACAATATTCATTGATTTTTGCCATTGAAAAACGTCCAGAAATGATTGAAGCTACTGACTGAATGAAAGGAGCTGGCATCTCACTCTCTTTGAATCTTCTTTATCATGCTAAGAGGAGCAGGAAAAAGCAAAAAAATTCAGAATTGCACCTTGCAATGCGGAGAAATTACTGTTTGTGCATTTACAATATTCATTGATTTTTGCCATTGAAAAACATCATGTTATTCATATACCAGAAATGATTGAAGCTACTGACTGAATGAAAGGAGCTGGCATCTCACTCTCTTTGAATCTTCTTTATCATGCTAAGAGGAGCAGGAAAAAGCAAAAAATTTCAGAATTGCACCTTGCAATGCGGAGAAATTACTGTTTGTGCATTTACAATATTCATGGATTTTTGCCATTGAAAAACGTCCAGAAATGATTGAAGCTACTGACTGAATGAAAGGAACTGGCATCTCACTCTCTTTGAATCTTCTTTATCATGCTAAGAGGAGCAGGAAAAAGCAAAAAATTTCAGAATTGCACCTTGCAATGCGGAGAAATTACTGTTTGTGCATTTACAAAATTCATTGATTTTTGCCATTGAAAAACATCATGTTATTCATATACCAGAAATGTTTGAAGCTACTGACTGAATGAAAGGAGCTGACATCTCACTCTCTTTGAATCTTCTTTATCATGCTAAGAGGAGCAGGAAAAAGCAAAAAATTTCAGAATTGCACCTTGCAATGCGGAGAAATTACTGTTTGTGCATTTACAATATTCATTGATTTTTGCCATTGAAAAACGTCCAGAAATGATTGAAGCTACTGACTGAATGAAAGGAGCTGGCATCTCACTCTCTTTGAATCTTCTTTATCATGCTAAGAGGAGCAGGAAAAAGCAAAAAATTTCAGAATTGCACCTTGCAATGCGGAGAAATTACTGTTTGTGCATTTACAATATTCATTGATTTTTGCCATTGAAAAACATCATGTTATTCATATACCAGAAATGTTTGAAGCTACTGACTGAATGAAAGGAGCTGGCATCTCACTCTCTTTGAATCTTCTTTATCATGCTAAGAGGAGCAGGAAAAAGCAAAAAATTTCAGAATTGCACCTTGCAATGCGGAGAAATTACTGTTTGTGCATTTACAATATTCATTGATTTTTGCCATTGAAAAACGTCCAGAAATGATTGAAGCTACTGACTGAATGAAAGGAGCTGGCATCTCACTCTCTTTGAATCTTCTTTATCATGCTAAGAGGAGCAGGAAAAAGCAAAAAATTTCAGAATTGCACCTTGCAATGCGGAGAAATTACTGTTTGTGCATTTACAATATTCATTGATTTTTGCCATTGAAAAACGTCCAGAAATGATTGAAGCTACTGACTGAATGAAAGGAGCTGGCATCTCACTCTCTTTGAATCTTCTTTATCATGCTAAGAGGAGCAGGAAAAAGCAAAAAATTTCAGAATTGCAACTTGCAATGCGGAGAAATTACTGTTTGTGCATTTACAATATTCATTGATTTTTGCCATTGAAAAACATCATGTTATTCATATACCAGAAATGATTGAAGCTACTGACTGAATGAAAGGAGCTGGCATCTCACTCTCTTTGAATCTTCTTTATCATGCTAAGAGGAGCAGGAAAAAGCAAAAAATTTCAGAATTGCACCTTGCAATGCGGAGAAATTACTGTTTGTGCATTTACAATATTCATTGATTTTTGCCATTGAAAAACGTCCAGAAATGATTGAAGCTACTGACTGAATGAAAGGAGCTGGCATCTCACTCTCTTTGAATCTTCTTTATCATGCTAAGAGGAGCAGGAAAAAGCAAAAAATTTCAGAATTGCACCTTGCAATGCGGAGAAATTACTGTTTGTGCTTTTACAATATTCATTGATTTTTGCCATTGAAAAACATCATATTATTCATATACCAGCAATGTTTGAAGCTACTGACTGAATGAAAGGAGCTGGCATCTCACTCTCTTTGAATCTTCTTTATCATGCTAAGAGGAGCAGGAAAAAGCAAAAAATTTCAGAATTGCACCTTGCAATGCGGAGAAATTACTGTTTGTGCATTTACAATATTCATTAATTTTTGCCATTGAAAAACGTCCAGAAATGATTGAAGCTACTGACTGAATGAAAGGAGCTGGCATCTCACTCTCTTTGAATCTTCTTTATCATGCTAAGAGGAGCAGGAAAAAGCAAAAAATTTCAGAATTGCACCTTGCAATGCGGAGAAATTACTGTTTGTGCATTTACAATATTCATTGATTTTTGCCATTGAAAAACGTCCAGAAATGATTGAAGCTACTGACTGAATGAAAGGAGCTGGCATCTCACTCTCTTTGAATCTTCTTTATCATGCTAAGAGGAGCAGGAAAAAGCAAAAAATTTCAGAATTGCACCTTGCAATGCGGAGAAATTACTGTTTGTGCATTTACAATATTCATTGATTTTTGCCATTGAAAAACATCATGTTATTCATATACCAGAAATGATTGAAGCTACTGACTGAATGAAAGGAGCTAGCATCTTACTCTCTTTGAATCTTCTTTGTCATGCTAAGAGGAGCAGGAAAAAGCAAAAAATTTCAGAATTGCACCTTGCAATGCGGAGAAATTACTGTTTGTGCATTTACAATATTCATTGATTTTTGCCATTGAAAAACGTCCAGAAATGATTGAAGCTACTGACTGAATGAAAGGAGCTGGCATCTCACTCTCTTTGAATCTTCTTTATCATGCTAAGCGGAGCAGGAAAAAGCAAAAAATTTCAGAATTGCACCTTGCAATGCGGAGAAATTACTGTTTGTGCATTTACAATATTCATTGATTTTTGCCATTGAAAAACGTCCAGAAATGATTGAAGCTACTGACTGAATGAAAGGAGCTGCCATCTCACTCTCTTTGAATCTTCTTTATCATGCTAAGAGGAGCAGGAAAAAGCAAAAAATTTCAGAAATGCACCTTGCAATGCGGAGAAATTACTGTTTGTGCATTTACAATATTCATTGATTTTTGCCATTGAAAAACATCATGTTATTCATATACCAGAAATGTTTGTAGCTACTGACTGAATGAAAGGAGCTGGCATCTCACTCTCTTTGAATCTTCTTTATCATGCTAAGAGGAGCAGGAAAAAGCAAAAAATTTCAGAATTGCACCTTGCAATGCGGAGAAATTACTGTTTGTGCATTTACAATATTCATTGATTTTTGCCATTGAAAAACGTCCAGAAATGATTGAAGCTACTGACTGAATGAAAGGAGCTGGCATCTCACTCTCTTTGAATCTTCTTTATCATGCTAAGAGGAGCAGGAAAAAGCAAAAAATTTCAGAATTGCACCTTGCAATGCGGAGAAATTACTGTTTGTGCATTTACAATATTCATTGATTTTTGCCATTGAAAAACGTCCAGAAATGATTGAAGCTACTGACTGAATGAAAGGAGCTGGCATCTCACTCTCTTTGAATCTTCTTTATCATGCTAAGAGGAGCAGGAAAAAGCAAAAAATTTCAGAATTGCACCTTGCAATGCGGAGAAATTACTCTTTGTGCATTTACAATATTCATTGATTTTTGCCATTGAAAAACATCATGTTATTCATATACCAGAAATGTTTGAAGCTACTGACTGAATGAAAGGAGCTGGCATCTCACTCTCTTTGAATCTTCTTTATCATGCTAAGAGGAGCAGGAAAAAGCAAAAAATTTCAGAATTGCACCTTGCAATGCGGAGAAATTACTGTTTGTGCATTTACAATATTCATTGATTTTTGCCATTGAAAAACGTCCAGAAATGATTGAAGCTACTGACTGAATGAAAGGAGCTGGCATCTCACTCTCTTTGAATCTTCTTTATCATGCTAAGAGGAGCAGGAAAAAGCAAAAAATTTCAGAATTGCACCTTGCAATGCGGAGAAATTACTGTTTGTGCATTTACAATATTCATTGATTTTTGCCATTGAAAAACATCATGTTATTCATATACCAGAAATGTTTGTAGCTACTGACTGAATGAAAGGAGCTGGCATCTCACTCTCTTTGAATCTTCTTTATCATGCTAAGAGGAGCAGGAAAAAGCAAAAAATTTCAGAATTGCACCTTGCAATGCGGAGAAATTACTGTTTGTGCATTTACAATATTCATTGATTTTTGCCATTGAAAAACGTCCAGAAATGATTGAAGCTACTGACTGAATGAAAGGAGCTGGCATCTCACTCTCTTTGAATCTTCTTTATCATGCTAAGAGGAGCAGGAAAAAGCAAAAAATTTCAGAATTGCACCTTGCAATGCGGAGAAATTACTGTTTGTGCATTTACAATATTCATTGATTTTTGCCATTGAAAAACGTCCAGAAATGATTGAAGCTACTGACTGAATGAAAGGAGCTGGCATCTCACTCTCTTTGAATCTTCTTTATCATGCTAAGAGGAGCAGGAAAAAGCAAAAAATTTCAGAATTGCACCTTGCAATGCGGAGAAATTACTGTTTGTGCATTTACAATATTCATTGATTTTTGCCATTGAAAAACGTCCAGAAATGATTGAAGCTACTGACTGAATGAAAGGAGCTGGCATCTCACTCTCTTTGAATCTTCTTTATCATGCTAAGAGGAGCAGGAAAAAGCAAAAAATTTCAGAATTGCACCTTGCAATGCGGAGAAATTACTGTTTGTGCATTTACAATATTCATTGATTTTTGCCATTGAAAAACATCATGTTATTCATATACCAGAAATGATTGAAGCTACTGACTGAATGAAAGGAGCTGGCATCTTACTCTCTTTGAATCTTCTTTGTCATGCTAAGAGGAGCAGGAAAAAGCAAAAAATTTCAGAATTGCACCTTGCAATGCGGAGAAATTACTGTTTGTGCATTTACAATATTCATTGATTTTTGCCATTGAAAAACGTCCAGAAATGATTGAAGCTACTGACTGAATGAAAGGAGCTGGCATCTCACTCTCTTTGAATCTTCTTTATCATGCTAAGAGGAGCAGGAAAAAGCAAAAAATTTCAGAATTGCACCTTGCAATGCGGAGAAATTACTGTTTGTGCATTTACAATATTCATTGATTTTTGCCATTGAAAAACGTCCAGAAATGATTGAAGCTACTGACTGAATGAAAGGAGCTGGCATCTCACTCTCTTTGAATCTTCTTTATCATGCTAAGAGGAGCAGGAAAAAGCAAAAAATTTCAGAATTGCACCTTGCAATGCGGAGTAATTACTGTTTGTGCATTTACAATATTCATTGATTTTTGCCATTGAAAAACGTCCAGAAATGATTGAAGCTACTGACTGAATGAAAGGAGCTGGCATCTCACTCTCTTTGAATCTTCTTTATCATGCTAAGAGGAGCAGGAAAAAGCAAAAAATTTCAGAATTGCACCTTGCAATGCGGAGAAATTACTCTTTGTGCATTTACAATATTCATTGATTTTTGTCATTGAAAAACATCATGTTATTCATATACCAGAAATGATTGAAGCTACTGACTGAATGAAAGGAGCTGGCATCTCACTCTCTTTGAATCTTCTTTATCATGCTAAGAGGAGCAGGAAAAAGCAAAAAATTTCAGAATTGCACCTTGCAATGCGGAGAAATTACTGTTTGTGCATTTACAATATTCATTGATTTTTGCCATTGAAAAACGTCCAGAAATTATTGAAGCTACTGACTGAATGAAAGGAGCTGGCATCTCACTCTCTTTGAATCTTCTTTATCATGCTAAGAGGAGCAGGAAAAAGCAAAAAATTTCAGAATTGCACCTTGCAATGCGGAGAAATTACTGTTTGTGCATTTACAATATTCATTGATTTTTGCCATTGAAAAACATCATGTTATTCATATACCAGAAATGTTTGTAGCTACTGACTGAATGAAAGGAGCTGGCATCTCACTCTCTTTGAATCTTCTTTATCATGCTAAGAGGAGCAGGAAAAAGCAAAAAATTTCAGAATTGCACCTTGCAATGCGGAGAAATTACTGTTTGTGCATTTACAATATTCATTGATTTTTGCCATTGAAAAACGTCCAGAAATGATTGAAGCTACTGACTGAATGAAAGGAGCTGGCATCTCACTCTCTTTGAATCTTCTTTATCATGCTAAGAGGAGCAGGAAAAAGCAAAAAATTTCAGAATTGCACCTTGCAATGCGGAGAAATTACTGTTTGTGCATTTACAATATTCATTGATTTTTGCCATTGAAAAACGTCCAGAAATGATTGAAGCTACTGACTGAATGAAAGGAGCTGGCATCTCACTCTCTTTGAATCTTCTTTATCATGCTAAGAGGAGCAGGAAAAAGCAAAAAATTTCAGAATTGCACCTTGCAATGCGGAGAAATTACTCTTTGTGCATTTACAATATTCATTGATTTTTGCCATTGAAAAACATCATGTTATTCATATACCAGAAATGTTTGAAGCTACTGACTGAATGAAAGGAGCTGGCATCTCACTCTCTTTGAATCTTCTTTATCATGCTAAGAGGAGCAGGAAAAAGCAAAAAATTTCAGAATTGCACCTTGCAATGTGGAGAAATTACTGTTTGTGCATTTACAGTATTCATTGATTTTTGCCATTGAAAAACGTCCAGAAATGATTGAAGCTACTGACTGAATGAAAGGAGCTGGCATCTCACTCTCTTTGAATCTTCTTTATCATGCTAAGAGGAGCAGGAAAAAGCAAAAAATTTCAGAATTGCACCTTGCAATGCGGAGAAATTACTGTTTGTGCATTTACAATATTCATTGATTTTTGCCATTGAAAAACATCATGTTATTCATATACCAGAAATGTTTGTAGCTACTGACTGAATGAAAGGAGCTGGCATCTCACTCTCTTTGAATCTTCTTTATCATGCTAAGAGGAGCAGGAAAAAGCAAAAAATTTCAGAATTGCACCTTGCAATGCGGAGAAATTACTGTTTGTGCATTTACAATATTCATTGATTTTTGCCATTGAAAAACGTCCAGAAATGATTGAAGCTACTGACTGAATGAAAGGAGCTGGCATCTCACTCTCTTTGAATCTTCTTTATCATGCTAAGAGGAGCAGGAAAAAGCAAAAAATTTCAGAATTGCACCTTGCAATGCGGAGAAATTACTGTTTGTGCATTTACAATATTCATTGATTTTTGCCATTGAAAAACGTCCAGAAATGATTGAAGCTACTGACTGAATGAAAGGAGCTGGCATCTCACTCTCTTTGAATCTTCTTTATCATGCTAAGAGGAGCAGGAAAAAGCAAAAAATTTCAGAATTGCACCTTGCAATGCGGAGAAATTACTGTTTGTGCATTTACAATATTCATTGATTTTTGCCATTGAAAAACATCATGTTATTCATATACCAGAAATGTTTGTAGCTACTGACTGAAAGGAGCTGGCATCTCACTCTCTTTGAATCTTCTTTATCATGCTAAGAGGAGCAGGAAAAAGCAAAAAATTTCAGAATTGCACCTTGCAATGCGGAGAAATTACTGTTTGTGCATTTACAATATTCATTGATTTTTGCCATTGAAAAACGTCCAGAAATGATTGAAGCTACTGACTGAATGAAAGGAGCTGGCATCTCACTCTCTTTGAATCTTCTTTATCATGCTAAGAGGAGCAGGAAAAAGCAAAAAATTTCAGAATTGCACCTTGCAATGCGGAGAAATTACTGTTTGTGCATTTACAATATTCATTGATTTTTGCCATTGAAAAACGTCCAGAAATGATTGAAGCTACTGACTGAATGAAAGGAGCTGGCATCTCACTCTCTTTGAATCTTCTTTATCATGCTAAGAGGAGCAGGAAAAAGCAAAAAATTTCAGAATTGCACCTTGCAATGCGGAGAAATTACTCTTTGTGCATTTACAATATTCATTGATTTTTGTCATTGAAAAACATCATGTTATTCATATACCAGAAATGATTGAAGCTACTGACTGAATGAAAGGAGCTGGCATCTCACTCTCTTTGAATCTTCTTTATCATGCTAAGAGGAGCAGGAAAAAGCAAAAAATTTCAGAATTGCACCTTGCAATGCGGAGAAATTACTGTTTGTGCATTTACAATATTCATTGATTTTTGCCATTGAAAAACGTCCAGAAATGATTGAAGCTACTGACTGAATGAAAGGAGCTGGCATCTCACTCTCTTTGAATCTTCTTTATCATGCTAAGAGGAGCAGGAAAAAGCAAAAAATTTCAGAATTGCACCTTGCAATGCGGAGAAATTACTGTTTGTGCATTTACAATATTCATTGATTTTTGCCATTGAAAAACATCATGTTATTCATATACCAGAAATGTTTGTAGCTACTGACTGAATGAAAGGAGCTGGCATCTCACTCTCTTTGAATCTTCTTTATCATGCTAAGAGGAGCAGGAAAAAGCAAAAAATTTCAGAATTGCACCTTGCAATGCGGAGAAATTACTGTTTGTGCATTTACAATATTCATTGATTTTTGCCATTGAAAAACGTCCAGAAATGATTGAAGCTACTGACTGAATGAAAGGAGCTGGCATCTCACTCTCTTTGAATCTTCTTTATCATGCTAAGAGGAGCAGGAAAAAGCAAAAAATTTCAGAATTGCACCTTGCAATGCGGAGAAATTACTGTTTGTGCATTTACAATATTCATTGATTTTTGCCATTGAAAAACGTCCAGAAATGATTGAAGCTACTGACTGAATGAAAGGAGCTGGCATCTCACTCTCTTTGAATCTTCTTTATCATGCTAAGAGGAGCAGGAAAAAGCAAAAAATTTCAGAATTGCACCTTGCAATGTGGAGAAATTACTCTTTGTGCATTTACAATATTCATTGATTTTTGCCATTGAAAAACATCATGTTATTCATATACCAGAAATGTTTGAAGCTACTGACTGAATGAAAGGAGCTGGCATCTCACTCTCTTTGAATCTTCTTTATCATGCTAAGAGGAGCAGGAAAAAGCAAAAAATTTCAGAATTGCACCTTGCAATGCGGAGAAATTACTGTTTGTGCATTTACAATATTCATTGATTTTTGCCATTGAAAAACATCATGTTATTCATATACCAGAAATGTTTGAAGCTACTGACTGAATGAAAGGAGCTGGCATCTCACTCTCTTTGAATCTTCTTTATCATGCTGAGGAGCAGGAAAAAGCAAAAAATTTCAGAATTGCACCTTGCAATGTGGAGAAATTACTGTTTGTGCATTTACAATATTCATTGATTTTTACCATTGAAAAACGTCCAGAAATGATTGAAGCTACTGACTGAATGAAAGTAGCTGGCATATCACTCTCTTTGAATCTTCTTTATCATGCTAAGAGGAGCAGGAAAAAGCAAAAAATTTCAGACTTGCACCTTGCAATGCGGAGAAATTACTGTTTGTGCATTTACAATGTTCATTGATTTTTGCCATTGAAAAACATCATGTTATTCATATACCAGAAATGTTTGAAGCTACTGACTGAATGAAAGGAGCTGGCATCTCACTCTCTTTGAATCTTCTTTATCATGCTAAGAGGAGCAGGAAAAAGCAAAAAATTTCAGAATTGCACCTTGCAATGCGGAGAAATTACTGTTTGTGCATTTACAATATTCATTGATTTTTGCCATTGAAAAACGTCCAGAAATGATTGAAGCTACTGACTGAATGAAAGGAGCTGGCATCTCACTCTCTTTGAATCTTCTTTATCATGCTAAGAGGAGCAGGAAAAAGCAAAAAATTTCAGAATTGCACCTTGCAATACGGAGAAATTACTGTTTGTGCATTTACAATATTCATTGATTTTTGCCATTGAAAAACGTCCAGAAATGATTGAAGCTACTGACTGAATGAAAGGAGCTGGCATCTCACTCTCTTTGAATCTTTTTTATCATGCTAAGAGGAGCAGGAAAAATCAAAAAATTTCAGAATTGCACCTTGCAATGCGGAGAAATTACTGTTTGTGCATTTACAATATTCAATGATTTTTGCCATTGAAAAACATGTTATTCATATACCAGAAATGTTTGAAGCTACTGACTGAATGAAAGGAGCTGGCACCTCACTCTCTTTGAATCTTCTTTATCATGCTAAGAGGAGCGGGAAAAAGCAAAAAATTTCAGAATTGCACCTTGCAATGCGGAGAAATTACTGTTTGTGCATTTACAATATTCATTGATTTTTGCCATTGAAAAACATCCAGAAATGATTGAAGGTACTGACTGAATGAAAGGAGCTGGCATCTCACTCTCTTTGAATCTTCTTTATCATGCTAAGAGGAGCAGGAAAAAGCAAAAAATTTCAGAATTGCACCTTGCAATGCGGAGAAATTACTGTTTGTGCATTTACAATATTCATTGATTTTTGCCATTGAAAAACGTCCAGAAATGATTGAAGCTACTGACTGAATGAAAGGAGCTGGTATCTCACTCTCTTTGAATCTTCTTTATCATGCTAAGAGGAGCAGGAAAAAGCCAAAAATTTTAGAATTGCACCTTGCAATGCGGAGAAATTACAGTTTGTGCATTTACAATATTCATTGATTTTTGCCATTGAAAAACATCCAGAAATGATTGAAGCTACTGACTGAATGAAAGGAGCTGGCATCTCACTCTCTTTGAATATTCTTTATCATGCTAAGAGGAGCAGGAAAAAGCAAAAAATTTCAGAATTGCACCTTGCAATGCGGAGAAATTACTGTTTGTGCATTTACAATATTCATTGATTTTTGCCATTGAAAAACATCATGTTATTCATATACCAGAAATGTTTGAAGCTACTGACTGAATGAAAGGAGCTGGCATCTCACTCTCTTTGAATCTTCTTTATCATGCTAAGAGGAGCAGGAAAAAGCAAAAAATTTCAGAATTGCACCTTGCAATGCGGAGAAATTACTGTTTGTGCATTTACAATATTCATTGATTTTTGCCATTGAAAAACATCATGTTATTCATATACCAGAAATGTTTGAAGCTACTGACTGAATGAAAGGAGCTGGCATCTCACTCTCTTTGAATCTTCTTTATCATGCTAAGAGGAGCAGGAAAAAGCAAAAAATTTCAGAATTGCACCTTGCAATGTGGAGAAATTACTGTTTGTGCATTTACAATATTCATTGATTTTTACCATTGAAAAACGTCCAGAAATGATTGAAGCTACTGACTGAATGAAAGTAGCTGGCATCTCACTCTCTTTGAATCTTCTTTATCATGCTAAGAGGAGCAGGAAAAAGCAAAAAATTTCAGAATTGCACCTTGCAATGCAGAGAAATTACTGTTTGTGCATTTACAATATTCATTGATTTTTGCCATTGAAAAACATCATGTTATTCATATACCAGAAATGTTTGAAGCTACTGACTGAATGAAAGGAGCTGGCATCTCACTCTCTTTGAATCTTCTTTATCATGCTAAGAGGAGCAGGAAAAAGCAAAAAATTTCAGAATTGCACCTTGCAATGTGGAGAAATTACTGTTTGTGCATTTACAATATTCATTGATTTTTACCATTGAAAAACGTCCAGAAATGATTGAAGCTACTGACTGAATGAAAGTAGCTGGCATCTTACTCTCTTTGAATCTTCTTTATCATGCTAAGAGGAGCAGGAAAAAGCAAAAAATTTCAGACTTGCACCTTGCAATGCGGAGAAATTACTGTTTGTGCATTTACAATATTCATTGATTTTTGCCATTGAAAAACATCATGTTATTCATATACCAGAAATGTTTGAAGCTACTGACTGAATGAAAGGAGCTGGCATCTCACTCTCTTTGAATCTTCTTTATCATGCTAAGAGGAGCAGGAAAAAGCAAAAAATTTCAGAATTGCACCTTGCAATGCGGAGAAATTACTGTTTGTGCATTTACAATATTCATTGATTTTTGCCATTGAAAAACATCCAGAAATGATTGAAGCTACTGACTGAATGAAAGGAGCTGGCATCTCACTCTCTTTGAATCTTGTTTATCATGCTAAGAGGAGCAGGAAAAAGCAAAAAATTTCAGAATTGCACCTTGCAATGCGGAGAAATTACTGTTTGTGCATTTACAATATTCATTGATTTTTGCCATTGAAAAACGTCCAGAAATGATTGAAGCTACTGACTGAATGAAAGGAGCTGGCATCTCACTCTCTTTGAATCTTCTTTATCATGCTAAGAGGAGCAGGAAAAAGCAAAAAATTTCAGAATTGCACCTTGCAATGCGGAGAAATTACTGTTTGTGCATTTACAATATTCATTGATTTTTGCCATTGAAAAACATCATGTTATTCATATACCAGAAATGATTGAAGCTACTGACTGAATGAAAGGAGCTGGCATCTCACTCTCCTTGAATCTTCTTTATCATGCTAAGAGGAGCAGGAAAAAGCAAAAAATTTCAGAATTGCACCTTGCAATGCGGAGAAATTACTGTTTGTGCATTTACAATATTCATTGATTTTTGCCATTGAAAAACGTCCAGAAATGATTGAAGCTACTGACTGAATGAAAGGAACTGGCATCTCACTCTCTTTGAATCTTCTTTATCATGCTAAGAGGAGCAGGAAAAAGCAAAAAATTTCAGAATTGCACCTTGCAATGCGGAGAAATTACTGTTTGTGCATTTACAAAATTCATTGATTTTTGCCATTGAAAAACATCATGTTATTCATATACCAGAAATGTTTGAAGCTACTGACTGAATGAAAGGAGCTGACATCTCACTCTCTTTGAATCTTCTTTATCATGCTAAGAGGAGCAGGAAAAAGCAAAAAATTTCAGAATTGCACCTTGCAATGCGGAGAAATTACTGTTTGTGCATTTACAATATTCATTGATTTTTGCCATTGAAAAACGTCCAGAAATGATTGAAGCTACTGACTGAATGAAAGGAGCTGGCATCTCACTCTCTTTGAATCTTCTTTATCATGCTAAGAGGAGCAGGAAAAAGCAAAAAATTTCAGAATTGCACCTTGCAATGTGGAGAAATTACTCTTTGTGCATTTACAATATTCATTGATTTTTGCCATTGAAAAACATCATGTTATTCATATACCAGAAATGTTTGAAGCTACTGACTGAATGAAAGGAGCTGGCATCTCACTCTCTTTGAATCTTCTTTATCATGCTAAGAGGAGCAGGAAAAAGCAAAAAATTTCAGAATTGCACCTTGCAATGTGGAGAAATTACTCTTTGTGCATTTACAATATTCATTGATTTTTGCCATTGAAAAATATCATGTTATTCATATACCAGAAATGTTTGAAGCTACTGACTGAATGAAAGGAGCTGGCATCTCACTCTCTTTGAATCTTCTTTATCATGCTAAGAGGAGCAGGAAAAAGCAAAAAATTTCAGAATTGCACCTTGCAATGCGGAGAAATTACTGTTTGTGCATTTACAATATTCATTGATTTTTGCCATTGAAAAACATCATGTTATTCATATACCAGAAATGTTTGAAGCTACTGACTGAATGAAAGGAGCTGGCATCTCACTCTCTTTGAATCTTCTTTATCATGCTGAGGAGCAGGAAAAAGCAAAAAATTTCAGAATTGCACCTTGCAATGTGGAGAAATTACTGTTTGTGCATTTACAATATTCATTGATTTTTACCATTGAAAAACGTCCAGAAATGATTGAAGCTACTGACTGAATGAAAGTAGCTGGCATATCACTCTCTTTGAATCTTCTTTATCATGCTAAGAGGAGCAGGAAAAAGCAAAAAATTTCAGACTTGCACCTTGCAATGCGGAGAAATTACTGTTTGTGCATTTACAATGTTCATTGATTTTTGCCATTGAAAAACATCATGTTATTCATATACCAGAAATGTTTGAAGCTACTGACTGAATGAAAGGAGCTGGCATCTCACTCTCTTTGAATCTTCTTTATCATGCTAAGAGGAGCAGGAAAAAGCAAAAAATTTCAGAATTGCACCTTGCAATGCGGAGAAATTACTGTTTGTGCATTTACAATATTCATTGATTTTTGCCATTGAAAAACGTCCAGAAATGATTGAAGCTACTGACTGAATGAAAGGAGCTGGCATCTCACTCTCTTTGAATCTTCTTTATCATGCTAAGAGGAGCAGGAAAAAGCAAAAAATTTCAGAATTGCACCTTGCAATACGGAGAAATTACTGTTTGTGCATTTACAATATTCATTGATTTTTGCCATTGAAAAACGTCCAGAAATGATTGAAGCTACTGACTGAATGAAAGGAGCTGGCATCTCACTCTCTTTGAATCTTTTTTATCATGCTAAGAGGAGCAGGAAAAATCAAAAAATTTCAGAATTGCACCTTGCAATGCGGAGAAATTACTGTTTGTGCATTTACAATATTCAATGATTTTTGCCATTGAAAAACATGTTATTCATATACCAGAAATGTTTGAAGCTACTGACTGAATGAAAGGAGCTGGCACCTCACTCTCTTTGAATCTTCTTTATCATGCTAAGAGGAGCGGGAAAAA
Source organism: Phyllobates terribilis (assembly GCF_046119375.1). Taxonomy (NCBI): domain Eukaryota; kingdom Metazoa; phylum Chordata; class Amphibia; order Anura; family Dendrobatidae; genus Phyllobates; species Phyllobates terribilis. The sequence continues at coordinate 14,624 of NW_027364408.1, forward strand.
GCAAAAAATTTCAGAATTGCACCTTGCAATGCGGAGAAATTACTGTTTGTGCATTTACAATATTCATTGATTTTTGCCATTGAAAAACATCCAGAAATGATTGAAGGTACTGACTGAATGAAAGGAGCTGGCATCTCACTCTCTTTGAATCTTCTTTATCATGCTAAGAGGAGCAGGAAAAAGCAAAAAATTTCAGAATTGCACCTTGCAATGCGGAGAAATTACTGTTTGTGCATTTACAATATTCATTGATTTTTGCCATTGAAAAACGTCCAGAAATGATTGAAGCTACTGACTGAATGAAAGGAGCTGGTATCTCACTCTCTTTGAATCTTCTTTATCATGCTAAGAGGAGCAGGAAAAAGCCAAAAATTTTAGAATTGCACCTTGCAATGCGGAGAAATTACAGTTTGTGCATTTACAATATTCATTGATTTTTGCCATTGAAAAACATCCAGAAATGATTGAAGCTACTGACTGAATGAAAGGAGCTGGCATCTCACTCTCTTTGAATATTCTTTATCATGCTAAGAGGAGCAGGAAAAAGCAAAAAATTTCAGAATTGCACCTTGCAATGCGGAGAAATTACTGTTTGTGCATTTACAATATTCATTGATTTTTGCCATTGAAAAACATCATGTTATTCATATACCAGAAATGTTTGAAGCTACTGACTGAATGAAAGGAGCTGGCATCTCACTCTCTTTGAATCTTCTTTATCATGCTAAGAGGAGCAGGAAAAAGCAAAAAATTTCAGAATTGCACCTTGCAATGCGGAGAAATTACTGTTTGTGCATTTACAATATTCATTGATTTTTGCCATTGAAAAACATCATGTTATTCATATACCAGAAATGTTTGAAGCTACTGACTGAATGAAAGGAGCTGGCATCTCACTCTCTTTGAATCTTCTTTATCATGCTAAGAGGAGCAGGAAAAAGCAAAAAATTTCAGAATTGCACCTTGCAATGTGGAGAAATTACTGTTTGTGCATTTACAATATTCATTGATTTTTACCATTGAAAAACGTCCAGAAATGATTGAAGCTACTGACTGAATGAAAGTAGCTGGCATCTCACTCTCTTTGAATCTTCTTTATCATGCTAAGAGGAGCAGGAAAAAGCAAAAAATTTCAGAATTGCACCTTGCAATGCAGAGAAATTACTGTTTGTGCATTTACAATATTCATTGATTTTTGCCATTGAAAAACATCATGTTATTCATATACCAGAAATGTTTGAAGCTACTGACTGAATGAAAGGAGCTGGCATCTCACTCTCTTTGAATCTTCTTTATCATGCTAAGAGGAGCAGGAAAAAGCAAAAAATTTCAGAATTGCACCTTGCAATGTGGAGAAATTACTGTTTGTGCATTTACAATATTCATTGATTTTTACCATTGAAAAACGTCCAGAAATGATTGAAGCTACTGACTGAATGAAAGTAGCTGGCATCTTACTCTCTTTGAATCTTCTTTATCATGCTAAGAGGAGCAGGAAAAAGCAAAAAATTTCAGACTTGCACCTTGCAATGCGGAGAAATTACTGTTTGTGCATTTACAATATTCATTGATTTTTGCCATTGAAAAACATCATGTTATTCATATACCAGAAATGTTTGAAGCTACTGACTGAATGAAAGGAGCTGGCATCTCACTCTCTTTGAATCTTCTTTATCATGCTAAGAGGAGCAGGAAAAAGCAAAAAATTTCAGAATTGCACCTTGCAATGCGGAGAAATTACTGTTTGTGCATTTACAATATTCATTGATTTTTGCCATTGAAAAACATCCAGAAATGATTGAAGCTACTGACTGAATGAAAGGAGCTGGCATCTCACTCTCTTTGAATCTTGTTTATCATGCTAAGAGGAGCAGGAAAAAGCAAAAAATTTCAGAATTGCACCTTGCAATGCGGAGAAATTACTGTTTGTGCATTTACAATATTCATTGATTTTTGCCATTGAAAAACGTCCAGAAATGATTGAAGCTACTGACTGAATGAAAGGAGCTGGCATCTCACTCTCTTTGAATCTTCTTTATCATGCTAAGAGGAGCAGGAAAAAGCAAAAAATTTCAGAATTGCACCTTGCAATGCGGAGAAATTACTGTTTGTGCATTTACAATATTCATTGATTTTTGCCATTGAAAAACATCATGTTATTCATATACCAGAAATGATTGAAGCTACTGACTGAATGAAAGGAGCTGGCATCTCACTCTCCTTGAATCTTCTTTATCATGCTAAGAGGAGCAGGAAAAAGCAAAAAATTTCAGAATTGCACCTTGCAATGCGGAGAAATTACTGTTTGTGCATTTACAATATTCATTGATTTTTGCCATTGAAAAACGTCCAGAAATGATTGAAGCTACTGACTGAATGAAAGGAACTGGCATCTCACTCTCTTTGAATCTTCTTTATCATGCTAAGAGGAGCAGGAAAAAGCAAAAAATTTCAGAATTGCACCTTGCAATGCGGAGAAATTACTGTTTGTGCATTTACAAAATTCATTGATTTTTGCCATTGAAAAACATCATGTTATTCATATACCAGAAATGTTTGAAGCTACTGACTGAATGAAAGGAGCTGACATCTCACTCTCTTTGAATCTTCTTTATCATGCTAAGAGGAGCAGGAAAAAGCAAAAAATTTCAGAATTGCACCTTGCAATGCGGAGAAATTACTGTTTGTGCATTTACAATATTCATTGATTTTTGCCATTGAAAAACGTCCAGAAATGATTGAAGCTACTGACTGAATGAAAGGAGCTGGCATCTCACTCTCTTTGAATCTTCTTTATCATGCTAAGAGGAGCAGGAAAAAGCAAAAAATTTCAGAATTGCACCTTGCAATGCGGAGAAATTACTGTTTGTGCATTTACAATATTCATTGATTTTTGCCATTGAAAAACGTCCAGAAATGATTGAAGCTACTGACTGAATGAAAGGAGCTGGCATCTCACTCTCTTTGAATCTTCTTTATCATGCTAAGAGGAGCAGGAAAAAGCAAAAAATTTCAGAATTGCACCTTGCAATGCGGAGAAATTACTGTTTGTGCATTTACAATATTCATTGATTTTTGACATTGAAAAACATCATGTTATTCATATACCAGAAATGATTGAAGCTACTGACTGAATGAAAGGAGCTGGCATCTCACTCTCTTTGAATCTTCTTTATCATGCTAAGAGGAGCAGGAAAAAGCAAAAAATTTCAGAATTGCACCTTGCAATGCGGAGAAATTACTGTTTGTGCATTTACAATATTCATTGATTTTTGCCATTGAAAAACGTCCAGAAATGATTGAAGCTACTGACTGAATGAAAGGAGCTGGCATCTCACTCTCTTTGAATCTTCTTTATCATGCTAAGAGGAGCAGGAAAAAGCAAAAAATTTCAGAATTGCACCTTGCAATGCGGAGAAATTACTGTTTGTGCATTTACAATATTCATTGATTTTTGCCATTGAAAAACATCATGTTATTCATATACCAGAAATGATTAAAGCTACTGACTGAATGAAAGGAGCTGGCATCTCACTCTCTTTGAATCTTCTTTATCATGCTAAGAGGAGCAGGAAAAAGCAAAAAATTTCAGAATTGCACCTTGCAATGTGGAGAAATTACTGTTTGTGCATTTACAATATTCATTGATTTTTACCATTGAAAAACGTCCAGAAATGATTGAAGCTACTGACTGAATGAAAGTAGCTGGCATCTCACTCTCTTTGAATCTTCTTTATCATGCTAAGAGGAGCAGGAAAAAGCAAAAAATTTCAGACTTGCACCTTGCAATGCGGAGAAATTACTGTTTGTGCATTTACAATATTCATTGATTTTTGCCATTGAAAAACATCATGTTATTCATATACCAGAAATGTTTGAAGCTACTGACTGAATGAAAGGAGCTGGCATCTCACTCTCTTTGAATCTTCTTTATCATGCTAAGAGGAGCAGGAAAAAGCAAAAAATTTCAGAATTGCACCTTGCAATGCGGAGAAATTACTGTTTGTGCATTTACAATATTCATTGATTTTTGCCATTGAAAAACGTCCAGAAATGATTGAAGCTACTGACTGAATGAAAGGAGCTGGCATCTCACTCTCTTTGAATCTTGTTTATCATGCTAAGAGGAGCAGGAAAAAGCAAAAAATTTCAGAATTGCACCTTGCAATGCGGAGAAATTACTGTTTGTGCATTTACAATATTCATTGATTTTTGCCATTGAAAAACGTCCAGAAATGATTGAAGCTACTGACTGAATGAAAGGAGCTGGCATCTCACTCTCTTTGAATCTTCTTTATCATGCTAAGAGGAGCAGGAAAAAGCAAAAAAATTCAGAATTGCACCTTGCAATGTGGAGAAATTACTGTTTGTGCATTTACAATATTCATTGATTTTTGCCATTGAAAAACATCATGTTATTCATATACCAGAAATGATTGAAGCTACTGACTGAATGAAAGGAGCTGGCATCTCACTCTCTTTAAATCTTCTTTATCATGCTAAGAGGAGCAGGAAAAAGCAAAAAATTTCAGAATTGCACCTTGCAATGCGGAGAAATTACTGTTTGTGCATTTACAATATTCATTGACTTTTGCCATTGAAAAACGTCCAGAAATGATTGAAGCTACTGACTGAATGAAAGGAACTGGCATCTCACTCTCTTTGAATCTTCTTTATCATGCTAACAGGAGCAGGAAAAAGCAAAAAATTTCAGAATTGCACCTTGCAATGCGGAGAAATTACTGTTTGTGCATTTACAAAATTCATTGATTTTTGCCATTGAAAAACATCATGTTATTCATATACCAGAAATGTTTGAAGCTACTGACTGAATGAAAGGAGCTGACATCTCACTCTCTTTGAATCTTCTTTATCATGCTAAGAGGAGCAGGAAAAAGCAAAAAATTTCAGAATTGCACCTTGCAATGCGGAGAAATTACTGTTTGTGCATTTACAATATTCATTGATTTTTGCCATTGAAAAACGTCCAGAAATGATTGAAGCTACTGACTGAATGAAAGGAGCTGGCATCTCACTCTCTTTGAATCTTCTTTATCATGCTAAGAGGAGCAGGAAAAAGCAAAAAATTTCAGAATTGCACCTTGCAATGCGGAGAAATTACTGTTTGTGCATTTACAATATTCATTGATTTTTGCCATTGAAAAACATCATGTTATTCATATACCAGAAATGATTGAAGCTACTGACTGAATGAAAGGAGCTGGCATCTCACTCTCTTTGAATCTTCTTTATCATGCTAAGAGGAGCAGGAAAAAGCAAAAAATTTCAGAATTGCACCTTGCAATGCGGAGAAATTACTGTTTGTGCATTTACAATATTCATTGAATTTTGCCATTGAAAAACGTCCAGAAATGATTGAAGCTACTGACTGAATGAAAGGAGCTGGCATCTCACTCTCTTTGAATCTTCTTTATCATGCTAAGAGGAGCAGGAAAAAGCAAAAAATTTCAGAATTGCACCTTGCAATGCGGAGAAATTACTGTTTGTGCATTTACAATATTCATTGATTTTTGCCATTGAAAAACATCATGTTATTCATATACCAGAAATGTTTGAAGCTACTGACTGAATGAAAGGAGCTGGCATCTCACTCTCTTTGAATCTTCTTTATCATGCTAAGAGGAGCAGGAAAAAGCAAAAAATTTCAGAATTGCACCTTGCAATGCGGAGAAATTACTGTTTGTGCATTTACAATATTCATTGATTTTTGCCATTGAAAAACGTCCAGAAATAATTGAAGCTACTGACTGAATGAAAGGAGCTGGCATCTCACTCTCTTTGAATCTTCTTTATCATGCTAAGAGGAGCAGGAAAAAGCAAAAAATTTCACAATTGCACCTTGCAATGCGGAGAAATTACTGTTTGTGCATTTACAATATTCATTGATTTTTGCCATTGAAAAACATCATGTTATTCATATACCAGAAATGATTGAAGCTACTGACTGAATGAAAGGAGCTGGCATCTCGCTCTCTTTGAATCTTCTTTATCATGCTAAGAGGAGCAGGAAAAAGCAAAAAATTTCAGAATTGCACCTTGCAATGCGGAGAAATTACTGTTTGTGCATTTACAATATTCATTGATTTTTGCCATTGAAAAACGTCCAGAAATGATTGAAGCTACTGACTGAATGAAAGGAGCTGGCATCTCACTCTCTTTGAATCTTCTTTATCATGCTAAGAGGAGCAGGAAAAAGCAAAAAATTTCAGAATTGCACCTTGCAATGTGGAGAAATTACTGTTTGTGCATTTACAATATTCATTGATTTTTGCCATTGAAAAACATCATGTTATTCATATACCAGAAATGATTGAAGCTACTGACTGAATGAAAGGAGCTGGCATCTCACTCTCTTTGAATCTTCTTTATCATGCTAAGAGGAGCAGGAAAAAGCAAAAAATTTCAGAATTGCACCTTGCAATGCGGAGAAATTACTGTTTGTGCATTTACAATATTCATTGATTTTTGCCATTGAAAAATGTCCAGAAATGATTGAAGCTACTGACTGAATGAAAGGAGCTGGCATCTCACTCTCTTTGAATCTTCTTTATCATGCTAAGAGGATCAGGAAAAAGCAAAAAATTTCAGAATTGCACCTTGCAATGCGGAGAAATTACTGTTTGTGCTTTTACAATATTCATTGATTTTTGCCATTGAAAAACATCATGTTATTCATATACCAGAAATGTTTGAAGCTACTGACTGAATGAAAGGAGCTGGCATCTAACTCTCTTTGAATCTTCTTTATCATGCTAAGAGGAGCAGGAAAAAGCAAAAAATTTCAGAATTGCACCTTGCAATGCGGAGAAATTACTGTTTGTGCATTTACAATATTCATTGATTTTTGCCATTGAAAAACGTCCAGAAATGATTGAAGCTACTGACTGAATGAAAGGAACTGGCATCTCACTCTCTTTGAATCTTCTTTATCATGCTAAGAGGAGCAGGAAAAAGCAAAAAATTTCAGAATTGCACCTTGCAATGCGGAGAAATTACTGTTTGTGCATTTACAATATTCATTGATTTTTGCCATTGAAAAACATCATGTTATTCATATACCAGAAATGTTTGAAGCTACTGACTGAATGAAAGGAGCTGGCATCTCACTCTCTTTGAATCTTCTTTATCATGCTAAGAGGAGCAGGAAAAAGCAAAAAATTTCAGAATTGCAACTTGCAATGCGGAGAAATTGCTGTTTGTGCATTTACAATATTCATTGATTTTTGCCATTGAAAAACATCATGTTATTCATATACCAGAAATGATTGAAGCTACTGACTGAATGAAAGGAGCTGGCATCTCACTCTCTTTGAATCTTCTTTATCATGCTAAGAGGAGCAGGAAAAAGCAAAAAATTTCAGAATTGCACCTTGCAATGCGGAGAAATTACTGTTTGTGCATTTACAATATTCATTGATTTTTGCCATTGAAAAACGTCAAGAAATGATTGAAGCTACTGACTGAATGAAAGGAGCTGGCATCTCACTCTCTTTGAATCTTCTTTATCATGCTAAGAGGAGCAGGAAAAAGCAAAAAATTTCAGAATTGCACCTTGCAATGCGGAGAAATTACTGTTTGTGCTTTTACAATATTCATTGATTTTTGCCATTGAAAAACATCATGTTATTCATATACAAGAAATGTTTGAAGCTACTGACTGAATGAAAGGAGCTGGCATCTCACTCTCTTTGAATCTTCTTTATCATGCTAAGAGGAGCAGGAAAAAGCAAAAAATTTCAGAATTGCACCTTGCAATGCGGAGAAATTACTGTTTGTGCATTTACAATATTCATTGATTTTTGCCATTGAAAAACGTCCAGAAATGATTGAAGCTACTGACTGAATGAAAGGAGCTGGCATCTCACTCTCTTTGAATCTTCTTTATCATGCTAAGAGGAGCAGGAAAAAGCAAAAAATTTCAGAATTGCACCTTGCAATGCGGAGAAATTACTGTTTGTGCATTTACAATATTCATTGATTTTTGCCATTGAAAAACGTCCAGAAATGATTGAAGCTACTGACTGAATGAAAGGAGCTGGCATCTCACTCTCTTTGAATCTTCTTTATCATGCTAAGAGGAGCAGGAAAAAGCAAAAAATTTCAGAATTGCACCTTGCAATGCGGAGAAATTACTGTTTGTGCATTTACAATATTCATTGATTTTTGCCATTGAAAAACATCATGTTATTCATATACCAGAAATGATTGAAGCTACTGACTGAATGAAAGGAGCTGGCATCTTACTCTCTTTGAATCTTCTTTGTCATGCTAAGAGGAGCAGGAAAAAGCAAAAAATTTCAGAATTGCACCTTGCAATGCGGAGAAATTACTGTTTGTGCATTTACAATATTCATTGATTTTTGCCATTGAAAAACGTCCAGAAATGATTGAAGCTACTGACTGAATGAAAGGAGCTGGCATCTCACTCTCTTTGAATCTTCTTTATCATGCTAAGAGGAGCAGGAAAAAGCAAAAAATTTCAGAATTGCACCTTGCAATGCGGAGAAATTACTGTTTGTGCATTTACAATATTCATTGATTTTTGCCATTGAAAAACGTCCAGAAATGATTGAAGCTACTGACTGAATGAAAGGAGCTGGCATCTCACTCTCTTTGAATCTTCTTTATCATGCTAAGAGGAGCAGGAAAAAGCAAAAAATTTCAGAATTGCACCTTGCAATGCGGAGAAATTACTGTTTGTGCATTTACAATATTCATTGATTTTTGCCATTGAAAAACATCATGTTATTCATATACCAGAAATGTTTGAAGCTACTGACTGAATGAAAGGAGCTGGCATCTCACTCTCTTTGAATCTTCTTTATCATGCTAAGAGGAGCAGGAAAAAGCAAAAAATTTCAGAATTGCACCTTGCAATGCGGAGAAATTACTGTTTGTGCATTTACAATATTCATTGATTTTTGCCATTGAAAAACATCATGTTATTCATATACCAGAAATGTTTGAAGCTACTGACTGAATGAAAGGAGCTGGCATCTCACTCTCTTTGAATCTTCTTTATCATGCTAAGAGGAGCAGGAAAAAGCAAAAAATTTCAGAATTGCACCTTGCAATGTGGAGAAATTACTGTTTGTGCATTTACAATATTCATTGATTTTTACCATTGAAAAACGTCCAGAAATGATTGAAGCTACTGACTGAATGAAAGTAGCTGGCATCTCACTCTCTTTGAATCTTCTTTACCATGCTAAGAGGAGCAGGAAAAAGCAAAAAATTTCAGACTTGCACCTTGCAATGCGGAGAAATTACTGTTTGTGCATTTACAATATTCATTGATTTTTGCCATTGAAAAACATCATGTTATTCATATACCAGAAATGTTTGAAGCTACTGACTGAATGAAAGGAGCTGGCATCTCACTCTCTTTGAATCTTCTTTATCATGCTAAGAGGAGCAGGAAAAAGCAAAAAATTTCAGAATTGCACCTTGCAATGCGGAGAAATTACTGTTTGTGCATTTACAATATTCATTGATTTTTGCCATTGAAAAACGTCCAGAAATGATTGAAGCTACTGACTGAATGAAAGGAGCTGGCATCTCACTCTCTTTGAATCTTCTTTATCATGCTAAGAGGAGCAGGAAAAAGCAAAAAATTTCAGAATTGCACCTTGCAATGCGGAGAAATTACTGTTTGTGCATTTACAATATTCATTGATTTTTGCCATTGAAAAACGTCCAGAAATGATTGAAGCTACTGACTGAATGAAAGGAGCTGGCATCTCACTCTCTTTGAATCTTCTTTATCATGCTAAGAGGAGCAGGAAAAATCAAAAAATTTCAGAATTGCACCTTGCAATGCGGAGAAATTACTGTTTGTGCATTTACAATATTCATTGATTTTTGCCATTGAAAAACATGTTATTCATATACCAGAAATGTTTGAAGCTACTGACTGAATGAAAGGAGCTGGCACGTCACTCTCTTTGAATCTTCTTTATCATGCTAAGAGGAGCGGGAAAAAGCAAAAAATTTCAGAATTGCACCTTGCAATGCGGAGAAATTACTGTTTGTGCATTTACAATATTCATTGATTTTTGCCATTGAAAAACATCCAGAAATGATTGAAGGTACTGACTGAATGAAAGGAGCTGGCATCTCACTCTCTTTGAATCTTCTTTATCATGCTAAGAGGAGCAGGAAAAAGCAAAAAATTTCAGAATTGCACCTTGCAATGCGGAGAAATTACTGTTTGTGCATTTACAATATTCATTGATTTTTGCCATTGAAAAACGTCCAGAAATGATTGAAGCTACTGACTGAATGAAAGTAGCTGGCATCTCACTCTCTTTGAATCTTCTTTATCATGCTAAGAGGAGCAGGAAAAAGCAAAAAATTTCAGAATTGCACCTTGCAATGCGGAGAAATTACTGTTTGTGCTTTTACAATATTCATTGATTTTTGCCATTGAAAAACATCATGTTATTCATATACCAGAAATGTTTGAAGCTACTGACTGAATGAAAGGAGCTGGCATCTAACTCTCTTTGAATCTTCTTTATCATGCTAAGAGGAGCAGGAAAAAGCAAAAAATTTCAGAATTGCACCTTGCAATGCGGAGAAATTACTGTTTGTGCATTTACAATATTCATTGATTTTTGCCATTGAAAAACGTCCAGAAATGATTGAAGCTACTGACTGAATGAAAGGAGCTGGCATCTCACTCTCTTTGAATCTTCTTTATCATGCTAAGAGGAGCAGGAAAAAGCAAAAAATTTCAGAATTGCACCTTGCAATGCGGAGAAATTACTGTTTGTGCATTTACAATATTCATTGATTTTTGCCATTGAAAAACGTCCAGAAATGATTGAAGCTACTGACTGAATGAAAGGAGCTGGCATCTCACTCTCTTTGAATCTTCTTTATCATGCTAAGAGGAGCAGGAAAAAGCAAAAAATTTCAGAATTGCACCTTGCAATGCGGAGAAATTACTGTTTGTGCATTTACAATATTCATTGATTTTTGCCATTGAAAAACATCATGTTATTCATATACCAGAAATGATTGAAGCTACTGACTGAATGAAAGGAGCTGGCATCTTACTCTCTTTGAATCTTCTTTGTCATGCTAAGAGGAGCAGGAAAAAGCAAAAAATTTCAGAATTGCACCTTGCAATGCGGAGAAATTACTGTTTGTGCATTTACAATATTCATTGATTTTTGCCATTGAAAAACGTCCAGAAATGATTGAAGCTACTGACTGAATGAAAGGAGCTGGCATCTCACTCTCTTTGAATCTTCTTTATCATGCTAAGAGGAGCAGGAAAAAGCAAAAAATTTCAGAATTGCACCTTGCAATGCGGAGAAATTACTGTTTGTGCATTTACAATATTCATTGATTTTTGCCATTGAAAAACGTCCAGAAATGATTGAAGCTACTGACTGAATGAAAGGAGCTGGCATCTCACTCTCTTTGAATCTTCTTTATCATGCTAAGAGGAGCAGGAAAAAGCAAAAAATTTCAGAATTGCACCTTGCAATGCGGAGAAATTACTGTTTGTGCATTTACAATATTCATTGATTTTTGCCATTGAAAAACGTCCAGAAATGATTGAAGCTACTGACTGAATGAAAGGAGCTGGCATCTCACTCTCTTTGAATCTTCTTTATCATGCTAAGAGGAGCAGGAAAAAGCAAAAAATTTCAGAATTGCACCTTGCAATGCGGAGAAATTACTGTTTGTGCATTTACAATATTCATTGATTTTTGCCATTGAAAAACGTCCAGAAATGATTGAAGCTACTGACTGAATGAAAGGAGCTGGCATCTCACTCTCTTTGAATCTTCTTTATCATGCTAAGAGGAGCAGGAAAAAGCAAAAAATTTCAGAATTGCACCTTGCAATGCGGAGAAATTACTGTTTGTGCATTTACAATATTCATTGATTTTTGCCATTGAAAAACATCATGTTATTCATATACCAGAAATGTTTGAAGCTACTGACTGAATGAAAGGAGCTGGCATCTCACTCTCTTTGAATCTTCTTTATCATGCTAAGAGGAGCAGGAAAAAGCAAAAAATTTCAGAATTGCACCTTGCAATGCGGAGAAATTACTGTTTGTGCATTTACAATATTCATTGATTTTTGCCATTGAAAAACATCATGTTATTCATATACCAGAAATGTTTGAAGCTACTGACTGAATGAAAGGAGCTGGCATCTCACTCTCTTTGAATCTTCTTTATCATGCTAAGAGGAGCAGGAAAAAGCAAAAAATTTCAGAATTGCACCTTGCAATGTGGAGAAATTACTGTTTGTGCATTTACAATATTCATTGATTTTTACCATTGAAAAACGTCCAGAAATGATTGAAGCTACTGACTGAATGAAAGTAGCTGGCATCTCACTCTCTTTGAATCTTCTTTACCATGCTAAGAGGAGCAGGAAAAAGCAAAAAATTTCAGACTTGCACCTTGCAATGCGGAGAAATTACTGTTTGTGCATTTACAATATTCATTGATTTTTGCCATTGAAAAACATCATGTTATTCATATACCAGAAATGTTTGAAGCTACTGACTGAATGAAAGGAGCTGGCATCTCACTCTCTTTGAATCTTCTTTATCATGCTAAGAGGAGCAGGAAAAAGCAAAAAATTTCAGAATTGCACCTTGCAATGCGGAGAAATTACTGTTTGTGCATTTACAATATTCATTGATTTTTGCCATTGAAAAACGTCCAGAAATGATTGAAGCTACTGACTGAATGAAAGGAGCTGGCATCTCACTCTCTTTGAATCTTCTTTATCATGCTAAGAGGAGCAGGAAAAATCAAAAAATTTCAGAATTGCACCTTGCAATGCGGAGAAATTACTGTTTGTGCATTTACAATATTCATTGATTTTTGCCATTGAAAAACATGTTATTCATATACCAGAAATGTTTGAAGCTACTGACTGAATGAAAGGAGCTGGCACGTCACTCTCTTTGAATCTTCTTTATCATGCTAAGAGGAGCGGGAAAAAGCAAAAAATTTCAGAATTGCACCTTGCAATGCGGAGAAATTACTGTTTGTGCATTTACAATATTCATTGATTTTTGCCATTGAAAAACATCCAGAAATGATTGAAGGTACTGACTGAATGAAAGGAGCTGGCATCTCACTCTCTTTGAATCTTCTTTATCATGCTAAGAGGAGCAGGAAAAAGCAAAAAATTTCAGAATTGCACCTTGCAATGCGGAGAAATTACTGTTTGTGCATTTACAATATTCATTGATTTTTGCCATTGAAAAACGTCCAGAAATGATTGAAGCTACTGACTGAATGAAAGGAGCTGGCATCTCACTCTCTTTGAATCTTCTTTATCATGCTAAGAGGAGCAGGAAAAAGCAAAAAATTTCAGAATTGCACCTTGCAATGCGGAGAAATTACTGTTTGTGCTTTTACAATATTCATTGATTTTTGCCATTGAAAAACATCATGTTATTCATATACCAGAAATGTTTGAAGCTACTGACTGAATGAAAGGAGCTGGCATCTAACTCTCTTTGAATCTTCTTTATCATGCTAAGAGGAGCAGGAAAAAGCAAAAAATTTCAGAATTGCACCTTGCAATGCGGAGAAATTACTGTTTGTGCATTTACAATATTCATTGATTTTTGCCATTGAAAAACGTCCAGAAATGATTGAAGCTACTGACTGAATGAAAGGAGCTGGCATCTCACTCTCTTTGAATCTTCTTTATCATGCTAAGAGGAGCAGGAAAAAGCAAAAAATTTCAGAATTGCACCTTGCAATGCGGAGAAATTACTGTTTGTGCATTTACAATATTCATTGATTTTTGCCATTGAAAAACGTCCAGAAATGATTGAAGCTACTGACTGAATGAAAGGAGCTGGCATCTCACTCTCTTTGAATCTTCTTTATCATGCTAAGAGGAGCAGGAAAAAGCAAAAAATTTCAGAATTGCACCTTGCAATGCGGAGAAATTACTGTTTGTGCATTTACAATATTCATTGATTTTTGCCATTGAAAAACATCATGTTATTCATATACCAGAAATGATTGAAGCTACTGACTGAATGAAAGGAGCTGGCATCTTACTCTCTTTGAATCTTCTTTGTCATGCTAAGAGGAGCAGGAAAAAGCAAAAAATTTCAGAATTGCACCTTGCAATGCGGAGAAATTACTGTTTGTGCATTTACAATATTCATTGATTTTTGCCATTGAAAAACGTCCAGAAATGATTGAAGCTACTGACTGAATGAAAGGAGCTGGCATCTCACTCTCTTTGAATCTTCTTTATCATGCTAAGAGGAGCAGGAAAAAGCAAAAAATTTCAGAATTGCACCTTGCAATGCGGAGAAATTACTGTTTGTGCATTTACAATATTCATTGATTTTTGCCATTGAAAAACGTCCAGAAATGATTGAAGCTACTGACTGAATGAAAGGAGCTGGCATCTCACTCTCTTTGAATCTTCTTTATCATGCTAAGAGGAGCAGGAAAAAGCAAAAAATTTCAGAATTGCACCTTGCAATGCGGAGAAATTACTGTTTGTGCATTTACAATATTCATTGATTTTTGCCATTGAAAAACGTCCAGAAATGATTGAAGCTACTGACTGAATGAAAGGAGCTGGCATCTCACTCTCTTTGAATCTTCTTTATCATGCTAAGAGGAGCAGGAAAAAGCAAAAAATTTCAGAATTGCACCTTGCAATGCGGAGAAATTACTGTTTGTGCATTTACAATATTCATTGATTTTTGCCATTGAAAAACGTCCAGAAATGATTGAAGCTACTGACTGAATGAAAGGAGCTGGCATCTCACTCTCTTTGAATCTTCTTTATCATGCTAAGAGGAGCAGGAAAAAGCAAAAAATTTCAGAATTGCACCTTGCAATGCGGAGAAATTACTGTTTGTGCATTTACAATATTCATTGATTTTTGCCATTGAAAAACATCATGTTATTCATATACCAGAAATGTTTGAAGCTACTGACTGAATGAAAGGAGCTGGCATCTCACTCTCTTTGAATCTTCTTTATCATGCTAAGAGGAGCAGGAAAAAGCAAAAAATTTCAGAATTGCACCTTGCAATGCGGAGAAATTACTGTTTGTGCATTTACAATATTCATTGATTTTTGCCATTGAAAAACATCATGTTATTCATATACCAGAAATGTTTGAAGCTACTGACTGAATGAAAGGAGCTGGCATCTCACTCTCTTTGAATCTTCTTTATCATGCTAAGAGGAGCAGGAAAAAGCAAAAAATTTCAGAATTGCACCTTGCAATGTGGAGAAATTACTGTTTGTGCATTTACAATATTCATTGATTTTTACCATTGAAAAACGTCCAGAAATGATTGAAGCTACTGACTGAATGAAAGTAGCTGGCATCTCACTCTCTTTGAATCTTCTTTACCATGCTAAGAGGAGCAGGAAAAAGCAAAAAATTTCAGACTTGCACCTTGCAATGCGGAGAAATTACTGTTTGTGCATTTACAATATTCATTGATTTTTGCCATTGAAAAACATCATGTTATTCATATACCAGAAATGTTTGAAGCTACTGACTGAATGAAAGGAGCTGGCATCTCACTCTCTTTGAATCTTCTTTATCATGCTAAGAGGAGCAGGAAAAAGCAAAAAATTTCAGAATTGCACCTTGCAATGCGGAGAAATTACTGTTTGTGCATTTACAATATTCATTGATTTTTGCCATTGAAAAACGTCCAGAAATGATTGAAGCTACTGACTGAATGAAAGGAGCTGGCATCTCACTCTCTTTGAATCTTCTTTATCATGCTAAGAGGAGCAGGAAAAAGCAAAAAATTTCAGAATTGCACCTTGCAATGCGGAGAAATTACTGTTTGTGCATTTACAATATTCCTTGATTTTTGCCATTGAAAAACGTCCAGAAATGATTGAAGCTACTGACTGAATGAAAGGAGCTGGCATCTCACTCTCTTTGAATCTTCTTTATCATGCTAAGAGGAGCAGGAAAAATCAAAAAATTTCAGAATTGCACCTTGCAATGCGGAGAAATTACTGTTTGTGCATTTACAATATTCATTGATTTTTGCCATTGAAAAACATGTTATTCATATACCAGAAATGTTTGAAGCTACTGACTGAATGAAAGGAGCTGGCATCTCACTCTCTTTGAATCTTCTTTATCATGCTAAGAGGAGCGGGAAAAAGCAAAAAATTTCAGAATTGCACCTTGCAATGCGGAGAAATTACTGTTTGTGCATTTACAATATTCATTGATTTTTGCCATTGAAAAACATCCAGAAATGATTGAAGGTACTGACTGAATGAAAGGAGCTGGCATCTCACTCTCTTTGAATCTTCTTTATAATGCAAAGAGGAGCAGGAAAAAGCAAAAAATTTCAGAATTGCACCTTGCAATGCGGAGAAATTACTGTTTGTGCATTTACAATATTCATTGATTTTTGCCATTGAAAAACGTCCAGAAATGATTGAAGCTACTGACTGAATGAAAGGAGCTGGCATCTCACTCTCTTTGAATCTTCTTTATCATGCTAAGAGGAGCAGGAAAAAACAAAAAATTTCAGAATTGCACCTTGCAATGCGGAGAAATTACAGTTTGTGCATTTACAATATTCATTGATTTTTGCCATTGAAAAACATCCAGAAATGATTGAAGCTACTGACTGAATGAAAGGAGCTGGCATCTCACTCTCTTTGAATATTCTTTATCATGCTAAGAGGAGCAGGAAAAAGCAAAAAATTTCAGAATTGCACCTTGCAATGCGGAGAAATTACTGTTTGTGCATTTACAATATTCATTGATTTTTGCCATTGAAAAACATCATGTTATTCATATACCAGAAATGTTTGAAGCTACTGACTGAATGAAAGGAGCTGGCATCTCACTCTCTTTGAATCTTCTTTATCATGCTAAGAGGAGCAGGAAAAAGCAAAAAATTTCAGAATTGCACCTTGCAATGCGGAGAAATTACTGTTTGTGCATTTACAATATTCATTGATTTTTGCCATTGAAAAACATCATGTTATTCATATACCAGAAATGTTTGAAGCTACTGACTGAATGAAAGGAGCTGGCATCTCACTCTCTTTGAATCTTCTTTATCATGCTAAGAGGAGCAGGAAAAAGCAAAAAATTTCAGAATTGCACCTTGCAATGTGGAGAAATTACTGTTTGTGCATTTACAATATTCATTGATTTTTACCATTGAAAAACATCCAGAAATGATTGAAGCTACTGACTGAATGAAAGTAGCTGGCATCTCACTCTCTTTGAATCTTCTTTATCATGCTAAGAGGAGCAGGAAAAAGCAAAAAATTTCAGAATTGCACCTTGCAATGCAGAGAAGTTACTGTTTGTGCATTTACAATATTCATTGATTTTTGCCATTGAAAAACATCATGTTATTCATATACCAGAAATGTTTGAAGCTACTG
Source organism: Phyllobates terribilis (assembly GCF_046119375.1). Taxonomy (NCBI): domain Eukaryota; kingdom Metazoa; phylum Chordata; class Amphibia; order Anura; family Dendrobatidae; genus Phyllobates; species Phyllobates terribilis. Next base: position 32,056 of record NW_027364408.1, read on the forward strand.
ACTGAATGAAAGGAGCTGGCATCTCACTCTCTTTGAATCTTCTTTATCATGCTAAGAGGAGCAGGAAAAAGCAAAAAATTTCAGAATTGCACCTTGCAATGCGGAGAAATTACTGTTTGTGCATTTACAATATTCATTGATTTTTGCCATTGAAAAACGTCCAGAAATGATTGAAGCTACTGACTGAATGAAAGGAGCTGGCATCTCACTCTCTTTGAATCTTGTTTATCATGCTAAGAGGAGCAGGAAAAAGCAAAAAATTTCAGAATTGCACCTTGCAATGCGGAGAAATTACTGTTTGTGCATTTACAATATTCATTGATTTTTGCCATTGAAAAACGTCCAGAAATGATTGAAGCTACTGACTGAATGAAAGGAGCTGGCATCTCACTCTCTTTGAATCTTCTTTATCATGCTAAGAGGAGCAGGAAAAAGCAAAAAATTTCAGAATTGCACCTTGCAATGCGGAGAAATTACTGTTTGTGCATTTACAATATTCATTGATTTTTGCCATTGAAAAACATCATGTTATTCATATACCAGAAATGATTGAAGATACTGACTGAATGAAAGGAGCTGGCATCTCATTCTCTTTGAATCTTCTTTATCATGCTAAGAGGAGCAGGAAAAAGCAAAAAATTTCAGAATTGCACCTTGCAATGCGGAGAAATTACTGTTTGTGCATTTACAATATTCATTGATTTTTGCCATTGAAAAACATCATGTTATTCATATACCAGAAATGTTTGAAGCTACTGACTGAATGAAAGGAGCTGGCATCTCACTCTCTTTGAATCTTCTTTATCATGCTAAGAGGAGCAGGAAAAAGCAAAAAATTTCAGAATTGCACCTTGCAATGCGGAGAAATTACTGTTTGTGCATTTACAATATTCATTGATTTTTGCCATTGAAAAACATCATGTTATTCATATACCAGAAATGTTTGAAGCTACTGACTGAATGAAAGGAGCTGCCATCTCACTCTCTTTGAATCTTCTTTATCATGCTAAGAGGAGCAGGAAAAAGCAAAAAATGTCAGAATTGCACCTTGCAATGTGGAGAAATTACTGTTTGTGCATTTACAATATTCATTGATTTTTGCCATTGAAAAACGTCCAGAAATGATTGAAGCTACTGACTGAATGAAAGGAGCTGGCATCTCACTCTCTTTGAATCTTCTTTATCATGCTAAGAGGAGCAGGAAAAATCAAAAAATTTCAGAATTGCACCTTGCAATGCGGAGAAATTACTGTTTGTGCATTTACAATATTCATTGATTTTTGCCATTGAAAAACATGTTATTCATATACCAGAAATGTTTGAAGCTACTGACTGAATGAAAGGAGCTGGCATCTCACTCTCTTTGAATCTTCTTTATCATGCTAAGAGGAGCGGGAAAAAGCAAAAAATTTCAGAATTGCACCTTGCAATGCGGAGAAATTACTGTTTGTGCATTTACAATATTCATTGATTTTTGCCATTGAAAAACATCCAGAAATGATTGAAGGTACTGACTGAATGAAAGGAGCTGGCATCTCACTCTCTTTGAATCTTCTTTATCATGCTAAGAGGAGCAGGAAAAAGCAAAAAATTTCAGAATTGCACCTTGCAATGCGGAGAAATTACTGTTTGTGCATTTACAATATTCATTGATTTTTGCCATTGAAAAACGTCCAGAAATGATTGAAGCTACTGACTGAATGAAAGGAGCTGGCATCTCACTCTCTTTGAATCTTCTTTATCATGCTAAGAGGAGCAGGAAAAAACAAAAAATTTCAGAATTGCACCTTGCAATGCGGAGAAATTACAGTTTGTGCATTTACAATATTCATTGATTTTTGCCATTGAAAAACATCCAGAAATGATTGAAGCTACTGACTGAATGAAAGGAGCTGGCATCTCACTCTCTTTGAATATTCTTTATCATGCTAAGAGGAGCAGGAAAAAGCAAAAAATTTCAGAATTGCACCTTGCAATGCGGAGAAATTACTGTTTGTGCATTTACAATATTCATTGATTTTTGCCATTGAAAAACATCATGTTATTCATATACCAGAAATGTTTGAAGCTACTGACTGAATGAAAGGAGCTGGCATCTCACTCTCTTTGAATCTTCTTTATCATGCTAAGAGGAGCAGGAAAAAGCAAAAAATTTCAGAATTGCACCTTGCAATGCGGAGAAATTACTGTTTGTGCATTTACAATATTCATTGATTTTTGCCATTGAAAAACATCATGTTATTCATATACCAGAAATGTTTGAAGCTACTGACTGAATGAAAGGAGCTGGCATCTCACTCTCTTTGAATCTTCTTTATCATGCTAAGAGGAGCAGGAAAAAGCAAAAAATTTCAGAATTGCACCTTGCAATGTGGAGAAATTACTGTTTGTGCATTTACAATATTCATTGATTTTTACCATTGAAAAACATCCAGAAATGATTGAAGCTACTGACTGAATGAAAGTAGCTGGCATCTCACTCTCTTTGAATCTTCTTTATCATGCTAAGAGGAGCAGGAAAAAGCAAAAAATTTCAGAATTGCACCTTGCAATGCAGAGAAGTTACTGTTTGTGCATTTACAATATTCATTGATTTTTGCCATTGAAAAACATCATGTTATTCATATACCAGAAATGTTTGAAGCTACTGACTGAATGAAAGGAGCTGGCATCTCACTCTCTTTGAATCTTCTTTATCATGCTAAGAGGAGCAGGAAAAAGCAAAAAATTTCAGAATTGCACCTTGCAATGCGGAGAAATTACTGTTTGTGCATTTACAATATTCATTGATTTTTGCCATTGAAAAACATCCAGAAATGATTGAAGCTACTGACTGAATGAAAGGAGCTGGCATCTCACTCTCTTTGAATCTTCTTTATCATGCTAAGAGGAGCAGGAAAAAGCAAAAAATTTCAGAATTGCACCTTGCAATGCGGAGAAATTACTGTTTGTGCATTTACAATATTCATTGATTTTTGCCATTGAAAAACATCATGTTATTCATATACCAGAAATGTTTGAAGCTACTGACTGAATGAAAGGAGCTGGCATCTCACTCTCTTTGAATCTTCTTTATCATGCTAAGAGGAGCAGGAAAAAGCAAAAAATTTCAGAATTGCACCTTGCAATGCGGAGAAATTACTGTTTGTGCATTTACAATATTCATTGATTTTTGCCATTGAAAAACGTCCAGAAATGATTGAAGCTACTGACTGAATGAAAGGAGCTGGCATCTCACTCTCTTTGAATCTTGTTTATCATGCTAAGAGGAGCAGGAAAAAGCAAAAAATTTCAGAATTGCACCTTGCAATGCGGAGAAATTACTGTTTGTGCATTTACAATATTCATTGATTTTTGCCATTGAAAAACGTCCAGAAATGATTGAAGCTACTGACTGAATGAAAGGAGCTGGCATCTCACTCTCTTTGAATCTTCTTTATCATGCTAAGAGGAGCAGGAAAAAGCAAAACATTTCAGAATTGCACCTTGCAATGCGGAGAAATTACTGTTTGTGCATTTACAATATTCATTGATTTTTGCCATTGAAAAACATCATGTTATTCATATACCAGAAATGATTGAAGATACTGACTGAATGAAAGGAGCTGGCATCTCATTCTCTTTGAATCTTCTTTATCATGCTAAGAGGAGCAGGAAAAAGCAAAAAATTTCAGAATTGCACCTTGCAATGCGGAGAAATTACTGTTTGTGCATTTACAATATTCATTGATTTTTGCCATTGAAAAACATCATGTTATTCATATACCAGAAATGTTTGAAGCTACTGACTGAATGAAAGGAGCTGGCATCTCACTCTCTTTGAATCTTCTTTATCATGCTAAGAGGAGCAGGAAAAAGCAAAAAATTTCAGAATTGCACCTTGCAATGCGGAGAAATTACTGTTTGTGCATTTACAATATTCATTGATTTTTGCCATTGAAAAACATCATGTTATTCATATACCAGAAATGTTTGAAGCTACTGACTGAATGAAAGGAGCTGCCATCTCACTCTCTTTGAATCTTCTTTATCATGCTAAGAGGAGCAGGAAAAAGCAAAAAATGTCAGAATTGCACCTTGCAATGTGGAGAAATTACTGTTTGTGCATTTACAATATTCATTGATTTTTGCCATTGAAAAACGTCCAGAAATGATTGAAGCTACTGACTGAATGAAAGGAGCTGGCATCTCACTCTCTTTGAATCTTCTTTATCATGCTAAGAGGAGCAGGAAAAATCAAAAAATTTCAGAATTGCACCTTGCAATGCGGAGAAATTACTGTTTGTGCATTTACAATATTCATTGATTTTTGCCATTGAAAAACATGTTATTCATATACCAGAAATGTTTGAAGCTACTGACTGAATGAAAGGAGCTGGCATCTCACTCTCTTTGAATCTTCTTTATCATGCTAAGAGGAGCGGGAAAAAGCAAAAAATTTCAGAATTGCACCTTGCAATGCGGAGAAATTACTGTTTGTGCATTTACAATATTCATTGATTTTTGCCATTGAAAAACATCCAGAAATGATTGAAGGTACTGACTGAATGAAAGGAGCTGGCATCTCACTCTCTTTGAATCTTCTTTATCATGCTAAGAGGAGCAGGAAAAAGCAAAAAATTTCAGAATTGCTCCTTGCAATGCGGAGAAATTACTGTTTGTGCATTTACAATATTCATTGATTTTTGCCATTGAAAAACGTCCAGAAATGATTGAAGCTACTGACTGAATGAAAGGAGCTGGCATCTCACTCTCTTTGAATCTTCTTTATCATGCTAAGAGGAGCAGGAAAAAACAAAAAATTTCAGAATTGCACCTTGCAATGCGGAGAAATTACAGTTTGTGCATTTACAATATTCATTGATTTTTGCCATTGAAAAACATCCAGAAATGATTGAAGCTACTGACTGAATGAAAGGAGCTGGCATCTCACTCTCTTTGAATATTCTTTATCATGCTAAGAGGAGCAGGAAAAAGCAAAAAATTTCAGAATTGCACCTTGCAATGCGGAGAAATTACTGTTTGTGCATTTACAATATTCATTGATTTTTGCCATTGAAAAACATCATGTTATTCATATACCAGAAATGTTTGAAGCTACTGACTGAATGAAAGGAGCTGGCATCTCACTCTCTTTGAATCTTCTTTATCATGCTAAGAGGAGCAGGAAAAAGCAAAAAATTTCAGAATTGCACCTTGCAATGCGGAGAAATTACTGTTTGTGCATTTACAATATTCATTGATTTTTGCCATTGAAAAACATCATGTTATTCATATACCAGAAATGTTTGAAGCTACTGACTGAATGAAAGGAGCTGGCATCTCACTCTCTTTGAATCTTCTTTATCATGCTAAGAGGAGCAGGAAAAAGCAAAAAATTTCAGAATTGCACCTTGCAATGCAGAGAAGTTACTGTTTGTGCATTTACAATATTCATTGATTTTTGCCATTGAAAAACATCATGTTATTCATATACCAGAAATGTTTGAAGCTACTGACTGAATGAAAGGAGCTGGCATCTCACTCTCTTTGAATCTTCTTTATCATGCTAAGAGGAGCAGGAAAAAGCAAAAAATTTCAGAATTGCACCTTGCAATGTGGAGAAATTACTGTTTGTGCATTTACAATATTCATTGATTTTTACCATTGAAAAACATCCAGAAATGATTGAAGCTACTGACTGAATGAAAGTAGCTGGCATCTCACTCTCTTTGAATCTTCTTTATCATGCTAAGAGGAGCAGGAAAAAGCAAAAAATTTCAGAATTGCACCTTGCAATGCAGAGAAGTTACTGTTTGTGCATTTACAATATTCATTGATTTTTGCCATTGAAAAACATCATGTTATTCATATACCAGAAATGTTTGAAGCTACTGACTGAATGAAAGGAGCTGGCATCTCACTCTCTTTGAATCTTCTTTATCATGCTAAGAGGAGCAGGAAAAAGCAAAAAATTTCAGAATTGCACCTTGCAATGCGGAGAAATTACTGTTTGTGCATTTACAATATTCATTGATTTTTGCCATTGAAAAACATCCAGAAATGATTGAAGCTACTGACTGAATGAAAGGAGCTGGCATCTCACTCTCTTTGAATCTTCTTTATCATGCTAAGAGGAGCAGGAAAAAGCAAAAAATTTCAGAATTGCACCTTGCAATGCGGAGAAATTACTGTTTGTGCATTTACAATATTCATTGATTTTTGCCATTGAAAAACATCATGTTATTCATATACCAGAAATGTTTGAAGCTACTGACTGAATGAAAGGAGCTGGCATCTCACTCTCTTTGAATCTTCTTTATCATGCTAAGAGGAGCAGGAAAAAGCAAAAAATTTCAGAATTGCACCTTGCAATGCGGAGAAATTACTGTTTGTGCATTTACAATATTCATTGATTTTTGCCATTGAAAAACATCATGTTATTCATATACCAGAAATGTTTGAAGCTACTGACTGAATGAAAGGAGCTGCCATCTCACTCTCTTTGAATCTTCTTTATCATGCTAAGAGGAGCAGGAAAAAGCAAAAAATGTCAGAATTGCACCTTGCAATGTGGAGAAATTACTGTTTGTGCATTTACAATATTCATTGATTTTTACCATTGAAAAAGGTCCAGAAATGATTGAAGCTACTGACTGAATGAAAGTAGCTGGCATCTCACTCTCTTTGAATCTTCTTTATCATGCTAAGAGGATCAGGAAAAAGCAAAAAATTTCAGAATTGCACCTTGCAATGCGGAGAAATTACTGTTTGTGCATTTACAATATTCATTGATTTTTGCCATTGAAAAACATCCAGAAATGATTGAAGCTACTGACTGAATGAAAGGAGCTGGCATCTCACTCTCTTTGAATCTTCTTTATCATGCTAAGAGGAGCAGGAAAAAGCAAAAAATTTCAGAATTGCACCTTGCAATGCGGAGAAATTACTGTTTGTGCATTTACAATATTCATTGATTTTTGCCATTGAAAAACATCATGTTATTCATATACCAGAAATGTTTGAAGCTACTGACTGAATGAAAGGAGCTGGCATCTCACTCTCTTTGAATCTTCTTTATCATGCTAAGAGGAGCAGGAAAAAGCAAAAAATTTCAGAATTGCACCTTGCAATGCGGAGAAATTACTGTTTGTGCATTTACAATATTCATTGATTTTTGCCATTGAAAAACATCATGTTATTCATATACCAGAAATGTTTGAAGCTACTGACTGAATGAAAGGAGCTGGCATCTCACTCTCTTTGAATCTTCTTTATCATGCTAAGAGGAGCAGGAAAAAGCAAAAAATTTCAGAATTGCACCTTGCAATGTGGAGAAATTACTGTTTGTGCATTTACAATATTCATTGATTTTTACCATTGAAAAAGGTCCAGAAATGATTGAAGCTACTGACTGAATGAAAGTAGCTGGCATCTCACTCTCTTTGAATCTTCTTTATCATGCTAAGAGGAGCAGGAAAAAGCAAAAAATTTCAGACTTGCACCTTGCAATGCGGAGAAATTACTGTTTGTGCATTTACAATATTCATTGATTTTTGCCATTGAAAAACATCATGTTATTCATATACCAGAAATGTTTGAAGCTACTGACTGAATGAAAGGAGCTGGCATCTCACTCTCTTTGAATCTTCTTTATCATGCTAAGAGGAGCAGGAAAAAGCAAAAAATTTCAGAATCGCACCTTGCAATGCGGAGAAATTACTGTTTGTGCATTTACAATTTTCATTGATTTTTGCCATTGAAAAACGTCCAGAAATGATTGAAGGTACTGACTGAATGAAAGGAGCTGGCATCTCACTCTCTTTGAATCTTCTTTATCATGCTAAGAGGAGCAGGAAAAAGCAAAAAATTTCAGAATTGCACCTTGCAATGTGGAGAAATTACTGTTTGTGCATTTACAATATTCATTGATTTTTACCATTGAAAAACATCCAGAAATGATTGAAGCTACTGACTGAATGAAAGTAGCTGGCATCTCACTCTCTTTGAATCTTCTTTATCATGCTAAGAGGAGCAGGAAAAAGCAAAAAATTTCAGAATTGCACCTTGCAATGCAGAGAAATTACTGTTTGTGCATTTACAATATTCATTGATTTTTGCCATTGAAAAACATCATGTTATTCATATACCAGAAATGTTTGAAGCTACTGACTGAATGAAAGGAGCTGGCATCTCACTCTCTTTGAATCTTCTTTATCATGCTAAGAGGAGCAGGAAAAAGCAAAAAATTTCAGAATTGCACCTTGCAATGTGGAGAAATTACTGTTTGTGCATTTACAATATTCATTGATTTTTACCATTGAAAAACATCCAGAAATGATTGAAGCTACTGACTGAATGAAAGTAGCTGGCATCTCACTCTCTTTGTATCTTCTTTATCATTCTAAGAGGAGCAGGAAAAAGCAAAAAATTTCAGACTTGCACCTTGCAATGCGGAGAAATTACTGTTTGTGCATTTACAATATTCATTGATTTTTGCCATTGAAAAACATCATGTTATTCATATACCAGAAATGTTTGAAGCTACTGACTGAATGAAAGGAGCTGGCATCTCACTCTCTTTGAATCTTCTTTATCATGCTAAGAGGAGCAGGAAAAAGCAAAAAATTTCAGAATTGCACCTTGCAATGCGGAGAAATTACTGTTTGTGCATTTACAATATTCATTGATTTTTGCCATTGAAAAACGTCCAGAAATGATTGAAGCTACTGACTGAATGAAAGGAGCTGGCATCTCACTCTCTTTGAATCTTGTTTATCATGCTAAGAGGAGCAGGAAAAAGCAAAAAATTTCAGAATTGCACCTTGCAATGCGGAGAAATTACTGTTTGTGCATTTACAATATTCATTGATTTTTGCCATTGAAAAACGTCCAGAAATGATTGAAGCTACTGACTGAATGAAAGGAGCTCTCATCTCACTCTCTTTGAATCTTCTTTATCATGCTAAGAGGAGCAGGAAAAAGCAAAAAATTTCAGAATTGCACCTTGCAATGCGGAGAAATTACTGTTTGTGCATTTACAATATTCATTGATTTTTGCCATTGAAAAACATCATGTTATTCATATACCAGAAATGATTGAAGATACCGACTGAATGAAAGGAGCTGGCATCTCACTCTCTTTGAATCTTCTTTATCATGCTAAGAGGAGCAGGAAAAAGCAAAAAATTTCAGAATTGCACCTTGCAATGCGGAGAAATTACTGTTTGTGCATTTACAATATTCATTGATTTTTGCCATTGAAAAACGTCCAGAAATGATTGAAGCTACTGACTGAATGAAAGGAACTGGCATCTCACTCTCTTTGAATCTTCTTTATCATGCTAAGAGGAGCAGGAAAAAGCAAAAAATTTCAGAATTGCACCTTGCAATGCGGAGAAATTACTGTTTGTGCATTTACAAAATTCATTGATTTTTGCCATTGAAAAACATCATGTTATTCATATACCAGAAATGTTTGAAGCTACTGACTGAATGAAAGGAGCTGACATCTCACTCTCTTTGAATCTTCTTTATCATGCTAAGAGGAGCAGGAAAAAGCAAAAAATTTCAGAATTGCACCTTGCAATGCGGAGAAATTACTGTTTGTGCATTTACAATATTCATTGATTTTTGCCATTGAAAAACATCCAGAAATGATTGAAGCTACTGACTGAATGAAAGGAGCTGGCATCTCACTCTCTTTGAATCTTCTTTATCATGCTAAGAGGAGCAGGAAAAAGCAAAAAATTTCAGAATTGCACCTTGCAATGCGGAGAAATTACTGTTTGTGCATTTACAATATTCATTGATTTTTGCCATTGAAAAACATCATGTTATTCATATACCAGAAATGTTTGAAGCTACTGACTGAATGAAAGGAGCTGGCATCTCACTCTCTTTTAATCTTCTTTATCATGCTAAGAGGAGCAGGAAAAAGCAAAAAATTTCAGACTTGCACCTTGCAGTGCGGAGAAATTACTGTTTGTGCATTTACAATATTCATTGATTTTTGCCATTGAAAAACATCATGTTATTCATATACCAGAAATGTTTGAAGCTACTGACTGAATGAAAGGAGCTGGCATCTCACTCTCTTTGAATCTTCTTTATCATGCTAAGAGGAGCAGGAAAAAGCAAAAAATTTCAGAATCGCACCTTGCAATGCGGAGAAATTACTGTTTGTGCATTTACAATTTTCATTGATTTTTGCCATTGAAAAACGTCCAGAAATGATTGAAGGTACTGACTGAATGAAAGGAGCTGGCATCTCACTCTCTTTGAATCTTCTTTATCATGCTAAGAGGAGCAGGAAAAAGCAAAAAATTTCAGAATTGCACCTTGCAATGCGGAGAAATTACTGTTTGTGCATTTACAATATTCATTGATTTTTGCCATTGAAAAACGTCCAGAAATGATTGAAGCTACTGACTGAATGAAAGGAGCTGGCATCTCACTCTCTTTGAATCTTCTTTATCATGCTAAGAGGAGCAGGAAAAAGCAAAAAATTTCAGAATTGCACCTTGCAATGCGGAGAAATTACAGTTTGTGCATTTACAATATTCATTGATTTTTGCCATTGAAAAACATCCAGAAATGATTGAAGCTACTGACTGAATGAAAGGAGCTGGCATCTCACTCTCTTTGAATCTTCTTTATCATGCTAAGAGGAGCAGGAAAAAGCAAAAAATTTCAGAATTGCACCTTGCAATGCGGAGAAATTACTGTTTGTGCATTTACAATATTCATTGATTTTTACCATTGAAAAACATCCAGAAATGATTGAAGCTACTGACTGAATGAAAGTAGCTGGCATCTCACTCTCTTTGAATCTTCTTTATCATGCTAAGAGGAGCAGGAAAAAGCAAAAAATTTCAGAATTGCACCTTGCAATGCAGAGAAATTACTGTTTGTGCATTTACAATATTCATTGATTTTTGCCATTGAAAAACATCATGTTATTCATATACCAGAAATGTTTGAAGCTACTGACTGAATGAAAGGAGCTGGCATCTCACTCTCTTTGAATCTTCTTTATCATGCTAAGAGGAGCAGGAAAAAGCAAAAAATTTCAGAATTGCACCTTGCAATGTGGAGAAATTACTGTTTGTGCATTTACAATATTCATTGATTTTTACCATTGAAAAACATCCAGAAATGATTGAAGCTACTGACTGAATGAAAGTAGCTGGCATCTCACTCTCTTTGTATCTTCTTTATCATGCTAAGAGGAGCAGGAAAAAGCAAAAAATTTCAGACTTGCACCTTGCAATGCGGAGAAATTACTGTTTGTGCATTTACAATATTCATTGATTTTTGCCATTGAAAAACATCATGTTATTCATATACCAGAAATGTTTGAAGCTACTGACTGAATGAAAGGAGCTGGCATCTCACTCTCTTTGAATCTTCTTTATCATGCTAAGAGGAGCAGGAAAAAGCAAAAAATTTCAGAATTGCACCTTGCAATGCGGAGAAATTACTGTTTGTGCATTTACAATATTCATTGATTTTTGCCATTGAAAAACGTCCAGAAATGATTGAAGCTACTGACTGAATGAAAGGAGCTGGCATCTCACTCTCTTTGAATCTTGTTTATCATGCTAAGAGGAGCAGGAAAAAGCAAAAAATTTCAGAATTGCACCTTGCAATGCGGAGAAATTACTGTTTGTGCATTTACAATATTCATTGATTTTTGCCATTGAAAAACGTCCAGAAATGATTGAAGCTACTGACTGAATGAAAGGAGCTCTCATCTCACTCTCTTTGAATCTTCTTTATCATGCTAAGAGGAGCAGGAAAAAGCAAAAAATTTCAGAATTGCACCTTGCAATGCGGAGAAATTACTGTTTGTGCATTTACAATATTCATTGATTTTTGCCATTGAAAAACATCATGTTATTCATATACCAGAAATGATTGAAGATACCGACTGAATGAAAGGAGCTGGCATCTCACTCTCTTTGAATCTTCTTTATCATGCTAAGAGGAGCAGGAAAAAGCAAAAAATTTCAGAATTGCACCTTGCAATGCGGAGAAATTACTGTTTGTGCATTTACAATATTCATTGATTTTTGCCATTGAAAAACGTCCAGAAATGATTGAAGCTACTGACTGAATGAAAGGAACTGGCATCTCACTCTCTTTGAATCTTCTTTATCATGCTAAGAGGAGCAGGAAAAAGCAAAAAATTTCAGAATTGCACTTTGCAATGCGGAGAAATTACTGTTTGTGCATTTACAAAATTCATTGATTTTTGCCATTGAAAAACATCATGTTATTCATATACCAGAAATGTTTGAAGCTACTGACTGAATGAAAGGAGCTGACATCTCACTCTCTTTGAATCTTCTTTATCATGCTAAGAGGAGCAGGAAAAAGCAAAAAATTTCAGAATTGCACCTTGCAATGCGGAGAAATTACTGTTTGTGCATTTACAATATTCATTGATTTTTGCCATTGAAAAACATCCAGAAATGATTGAAGCTACTGACTGAATGAAAGGAGCTGGCATCTCACTCTCTTTGAATCTTCTTTATCATGCTAAGAGGAGCAGGAAAAAGCAAAAAATTTCAGAATTGCACCTTGCAATGCGGAGAAATTACTGTTTGTGCATTTACAATATTCATTGATTTTTGCCATTGAAAAACATCATGTTATTCATATACCAGAAATGTTTGAAGCTACTGACTGAATGAAAGGAGCTGGCATCTCACTCTCTTTGAATCTTCTTTATCATGCTAAGAGGAGCAGGAAAAAGCAAAAAATTTCAGAATTGCACCTTGCAATGCGGAGAAATTACTGTTTGTGCATTTACAATATTCATTGATTTTTGCCATTGAAAAACATCATGTTATTCATATACCAGAAATGTTTGAAGCTACTGACTGAATGAAAGGAGCTGGCATCTCACTCTCTTTGAATCTTCTTTATCATGCTAAGAGGAGCAGGAAAAAGCAAAAAATTTCAGAATTGCACCTTGCAATGTGGAGAAATTACTGTTTGTGCATTTACAATATTCATTGATTTTTACCATTGAAAAAGGTCCAGAAATGATTGAAGCTACTGACTGAATGAAAGTAGCTGGCATCTCACTCTCTTTTAATCTTCTTTATCATGCTAAGAGGAGCAGGAAAAAGCAAAAAATTTCAGACTTGCACCTTGCAGTGCGGAGAAATTACTGTTTGTGCATTTACAATATTCATTGATTTTTGCCATTGAAAAACATCATGTTATTCATATACCAGAAATGTTTGAAGCTACTGACTGAATGAAAGGAGCTGGCATCTCACTCTCTTTGAATCTTCTTTATCATGCTAAGAGGAGCAGGAAAAAGCAAAAAATTTCAGAATCGCACCTTGCAATGCGGAGAAATTACTGTTTGTGCATTTACAATTTTCATTGATTTTTGCCATTGAAAAACGTCCAGAAATGATTGAAGGTACTGACTGAATGAAAGGAGCTGGCATCTCACTCTCTTTGAATCTTCTTTATCATGCTAAGAGGAGCAGGAAAAAGCAAAAAATTTCAGAATTGCACCTTGCAATGCGGAGAAATTACTGTTTGTGCATTTACAATATTCATTGATTTTTGCCATTGAAAAACGTCCAGAAATGATTGAAGCTACTGACTGAATGAAAGGAGCTGGCATCTCACTCTCTTTGAATCTTCTTTATCATGCTAAGAGGAGCAGGAAAAAGCAAAAAATTTCAGAATTGCACCTTGCAATGCGGAGAAATTACAGTTTGTGCATTTACAATATTCATTGATTTTTGCCATTGAAAAACATCCAGAAATGATTGAAGCTACTGACTGAATGAAAGGAGCTGGCATCTCACTCTCTTTGAATCTTCTTTATCATGCTAAGAGGAGCAGGAAAAAGCAAAAAATTTCAGAATTGCACCTTGCAATGCGGAGAAATTACTGTTTGTGCATTTACAATATTCATTGATTTTTGCCATTGAAAAACATCATGTTATTCATATACCAGAAATGTTTGAAGCTACTGACTGAATGAAAGGAGCTGGCATCTCACTCTCTTTGAATCTTCTTTATCATGCTAAGAGGAGCAGGAAAAAGCAAAAAATTTCAGAATTGCACCTTGCAATGCGGAGAAATTACTGTTTGTGCATTTACAATATTCATTGATTTTTGCCATTGAAAAACATGTTATTCATATACCAGAAATGTTTGAAGCTACTGACTGAATGAAAGGAGCTGGCACCTCACTCTCTTTGAATCTTTATCATGCTAAGAGGAGCGGGAAAAAGCAAAAAATTTCAGAATTGCACCTTGCAATGCGGAGAAATTACTGTTTGTGCATTTACAATATTCATTGATTTTTGCCATTGAAAAACGTCCAGAAATGATTGAAGGTACTGACTGAATGAAAGGAGCTGGCATCTCACTCTCTTTGAATCTTCTTTATCATGCTAAGAGGAGCAGGAAAAAGCAAAAAATTTCAGAATTGCACCTTGCAATGCGGAGAAATTACTGTTTGTGCATTTACAATATTCATTGATTTTTGCCATTGAAAAACGTCCAGAAATGATTGAAGCTACTGACTGAATGAAAGGAGCTGGCATCTCACTCTCTTTGAATCTTCTTTATTATGCTAAGAGGAGCAGGAAAAAGCAAAAAATTTCAGAATTGCACCTTGCAATGCGGAGAAATTACAGTTTGCGCATTTACAATATTCATTGATTTTTGCCATTGAAAAACATCCAGAAATGATTGAAGCTACTGACTGAATGAAAGGAGCTGGCATCTCACTCTCTTTGAATCTTCTTTATCATGCTAAGAGGAGCAGGAAAAAGCAAAAAATTTCAGAATTGCACCTTGCAATGCGGAGAAATTACTGTTTGTGCATTTACAATATTCATTGATTTTTGCCATTGAAAAACATCATGTTATTCATATACCAGAAATGTTTGAAGCTACTGACTGAATGAAAGGAGCTGGCATCTCACTCTCTTTGAATCTTCTTTATCATGCTAAGAGGAGCAGGAAAAAGCAAAAAATTTCAGAATTGCACCTTGCAATGTGGAGAAATTACTGTTTGTGCATTTACAATATTCATTGATTTTTACCATTGAAAAACGTCCAGAAATGATTGAAGCTACTGACTGAATGAAAGTAGCTGGCATCTCACTCTCTTTTAATCTTCTTTATCATGCTAAGAGGAGCAGGAAAAAGCAAAAAATTTCAGACTTGCACCTTGCAGTGCGGAGAAATTACTGTTTGTGCATTTACAATATTCATTGATTTTTGCCATTGAAAAACATCATGTTATTCATATACCAGAAATGTTTGAAGCTACTGACTGAATGAAAGGAGCTGGCATCTCACTCTCTTTGAATCTTCTTTATCATGCTAAGAGGAGCAGGAAAAAGCAAAAAATTTCAGAATCGCACCTTGCAATGCGGAGAAATTACTGTTTGTGCATTTACAATTTTCATTGATTTTTGCCATTGAAAAACGTCCAGAAATGATTGAAGGTACTGACTGAATGAAAGGAGCTGGCATCTCACTCTCTTTGAATCTTCTTTATCATGCTAAGAGGAGCAGGAAAAAGCAAAAAATTTCAGAATTGCACCTTGCAATGCGGAGAAATTACTGTTTGTGCATTTACAATATTCATTGATTTTTGCCATTGAAAAACGTCCAGAAATGATTGAAGCTACTGACTGAATGAAAGGAGCTGGCATCTCACTCTCTTTGAATCTTCTTTATCATGCTAAGAGGAGCAGGAAAAAGCAAAAAATTTCAGAATTGCACCTTGCAATGCGGAGAAATTACAGTTTGTGCATTTACAATATTCATTGATTTTTGCCATTGAAAAACATCCAGAAATGATTGAAGCTACTGACTGAATGAAAGGAGCTGGCATCTCACTCTCTTTGAATCTTCTTTATCATGCTAAGAGGAGCAGGAAAAAGCAAAAAATTTCAGAATTGCACCTTGCAATGCGGAGAAATTACTGTTTGTGCATTTACAATATTCATTGATTTTTGCCATTGAAAAACATCATGTTATTCATATACCAGAAATGTTTGAAGCTACTGACTGAATGAAAGGAGCTGGCATCTCACTCTCTTTGAATCTTCTTTATCATGCTAAGAGGAGCAGGAAAAAGCAAAAAATTTCAGAATTGCACCTTGCAATGCGGAGAAATTACTGTTTGTGCATTTACAATATTCATTGATTTTTGCCATTGAAAAACATGTTATTCATATACCAGAAATGTTTGAAGCTACTGACTGAATGAAAGGAGCTGGCACCTCACTCTCTTTGAATCTTTATCATGCTAAGAGGAGCGGGAAAAAGCAAAAAATTTCAGAATTGCACCTTGCAATGCGGAGAAATTACTGTTTGTGCATTTACAATATTCATTGATTTTTGCCATTGAAAAACGTCCAGAAATGATTGAAGGTACTGACTGAATGAAAGGAGCTGGCATCTCACTCTCTTTGAATCTTCTTTATCATGCTAAGAGGAGCAGGAAAAAGCAAAAAATTTCAGAATTGCACCTTGCAATGCGGAGAAATTACTGTTTGTGCATTTACAATATTCATTGATTTTTGCCATTGAAAAACGTCCAGAAATGATTGAAGCTACTGACTGAATGAAAGGAGCTGGCATCTCACTCTCTTTGAATCTTCTTTATTATGCTAAGAGGAGCAGGAAAAAGCAAAAAATTTCAGAATTGCACCTTGCAATGCGGAGAAATTACAGTTTGTGCATTTACAATATTCATTGATTTTTGCCATTGAAAAACATCCAGAAATGATTGAAGCTACTGACTGAATGAAAGGAGCTGGCATCTCACTCTCTTTGAATCTTCTTTATCATGCTAAGAGGAGCAGGAAAAAGCAAAAAATTTCAGAATTGCACCTTGCAATGCGGAGAAATTACTGTTTGTGCATTTACAATATTCATTGATTTTTGCCATTGAAAAACATCATGTTATTCATATACCAGAAATGTTTGAAGCTACTGACTGAATGAAAGGAGCTGGCATCTCACTCTCTTTGAATCTTCTTTATCATGCTAAGAGGAGCAGGAAAAAGCAAAAAATTTCAGAATTGCACCTTGCAATGTGGAGAAATTACTGTTTGTGCATTTACAATATTCATTGATTTTTACCATTGAAAAACGTCCAGAAATGATTGAAGCTACTGACTGAATGAAAGTAGCTGGCATCTCACTCTCTTTGAATCTTCTTTATCATGCTAAGAGGAGCAGGAAAAAGCAAAAAATTTCAGACTTGCACCTTGCAATGCGGAGAAATTACTGTTTGTGCATTTACAATATTGATTGATTTTTGCCATTGAAAAACATCATGTTATTCATATACCAGAAATGTTTGAAGCTACTGACTGAATGAAAGGAGCTGGCATATCACTCTCTTTGAATCTTCTTTATCATGCTAAGAGGAGCAGGAAAAAGCAAAAAATTTCAGAATTGCACCTTGCAATGCGGAGAAATTACTGTTTGTGCATTTACAATATTCATTGATTTTTGCCATTGAAAAACGTCCAGAAATGATTGAAGCTACTGACTGAATGAAAGGAGCTGGCATCTCACTCTCTTTGAATCTTCTTTATCATGCTAAGAGGAGCAGGAAAAAGCAAAAAATTTCAGAATTGCACCTTGCAATGCGGAGAAATTACAGTTTGTGCATTTACAATATTCATTGATTTTTGCCATTGAAAAACATCCAGAAATGATTGAAGCTACTGACTGAATGAAAGGAGCTGGCATCTCACTCTCTTTGAATCTTCTTTATCATGCTAAGAGGAGCAGGAAAAAGCAAAAAATTTCAGAATTGCACCTTGCAATGCGGAGAAATTACTGTTTGTGCATTTACAATATTCATTGATTTTTGCCATTGAAAAACATCATGTTATTCATATACCAGAAATGTTTGAAGCTACTGACTGAATGAAAGGAGCTGGCATCTCACTCTCTTTGAATCTTCTTTATCATGCTAAGAGGAGCAGGAAAAAGCAAAAAATTTCAGAATTGCACCTTGCAATGCGGAGAAATTACTGTTTGTGCATTTACAATATTCATTGATTTTTGCCATTGAAAAACGTCCAGAAATGATTGAAGCTACTGACTGAATGAAAGGAGCTGGCATCTCACTCTCTTTGAATCTTCTTTATCATGCTAAGAGGAGCAGGAAAAAGCAAAAAATTTCAGAATTGCACCTTGCAATGCGGAGAAATTACAGTTTGTGCATTTACAATATTCATTGATTTTTGCCATTGAAAAACATCCAGAAATGATTGAAGCTACTGACTGAATGAAAGGAGCTGGCATCTCACTCTCTTTGAATCTTCTTTATCATGCTAAGAGGAGCAGGAAAAAGCAAAAAATTTCAGAATTGCACCTTGCAATGCGGAGAAATTACTGTTTGTGCATTTACAATATTCATTGATTTTTGCCATTGAAAAACATCATGTTATTCATATACCAGAAATGTTTGAAGCTACTGACTGAATGAAAGGAGCTGGCATCTCACTCTCTTTGAATCTTCTTTATCATGCTAAGAGGAGCAGGAAAAAGCAAAAAATTTCAGAATTGCACCTTGCAATGCGGAGAAATTACTGTTTGTGCATTTACAATATTCATTGATTTTTGCCATTGAAAAACATGTTATTCATATACCAGAAATGTTTGAAGCTACTGACTGAATGAAAGGAGCTGGCACCTCACTCTCTTTGAATCTTTATCATGCTAAGAGGAGCGGGAAAAAGCAAAAAATTTCAGAATTGCACCTTGCAATGCGGAGAAATTACTGTTTGTGCATTTACAATATTCATTGATTTTTGCCATTGAAAAACGTCCAGAAATGATTGAAGGTACTGACTGAATGAAAGGAGCTGGCATCTCACTCTCTTTGAATCTTCTTTATCATGCTAAGAGGAGCAGGAAAAAGCAAAAAATTTCAGAATTGCACCTTGCAATGCGGAGAAATTACTGTTTGTGCATTTACAATATTCATTGATTTTTGCCATTGAAAAACGTCCAGAAATGATTGAAGCTACTGACTGAATGAAAGGAGCTGGCATCTCACTCTCTTTGAATCTTCTTTATTATGCTAAGAGGAGCAGGAAAAAGCAAAAAATTTCAGAATTGCACCTTGCAATGCGGAGAAATTACAGTTTGTGCATTTACAATATTCATTGATTTTTGCCATTGAAAAACATCCAGAAATGATTGAAGCTACTGACTGAATGAAAGGAGCTGGCATCTCACTCTCTTTGAATCTTCTTTATCATGCTAAGAGGAGCAGGAAAAAGCAAAAAATTTCAGAATTGCACCTTGCAATGCGGAGAAATTACTGTTTGTGCATTTACAATATTCATTGATTTTTGCCATTGAAAAACATCATGTTATTCATATACCAGAAATGTTTGAAGCTACTGACTGAATGAAAGGAGCTGGCATCTCACTCTCTTTGAATCTTCTTTATCATGCTAAGAGGAGCAGGAAAAAGCAAAAAATTTCAGAATTGCACCTTGCAATGTGGAGAAATTACTGTTTGTGCATTTACAATATTCATTGATTTTTACCATTGAAAAACGTCCAGAAATGATTGAAGCTACTGACTGAATGAAA
The DNA here is from genome assembly GCF_046119375.1 of Phyllobates terribilis. Classification (NCBI taxonomy): domain Eukaryota; kingdom Metazoa; phylum Chordata; class Amphibia; order Anura; family Dendrobatidae; genus Phyllobates; species Phyllobates terribilis. The sequence continues at coordinate 51,661 of NW_027364408.1, forward strand.
GTAGCTGGCATCTCACTCTCTTTGAATCTTCTTTATCATGCTAAGAGGAGCAGGAAAAAGCAAAAAATTTCAGACTTGCACCTTGCAATGCGGAGAAATTACTGTTTGTGCATTTACAATATTGATTGATTTTTGCCATTGAAAAACATCATGTTATTCATATACCAGAAATGTTTGAAGCTACTGACTGAATGAAAGGAGCTGGCATCTCACTCTCTTTGAATCTTCTTTATCATGCTAAGAGGAGCAGGAAAAAGCAAAAAATTTCAGAATTGCACCTTGCAATGCGGAGAAATTACTGTTTGTGCATTTACAATATTCATTGATTTTTGCCATTGAAAAACGCCCAGAAATGATTGAAGCTACTGACTGAATGAAAGTAGCTGGCATCTCACTCTCTTTGAATCTTCTTTATCATGCTAAGAGGAGCAGGAAAAAGCAAAAAATTTCAGACTTGCACCTTGCAATGCGGAGAAATTACTGTTTGTGCATTTACAATATTCATTGATTTTTGCCATTGAAAAACATCATGTTATTCATATACCAGAAATGTTTGAAGCTACTGACTGAATGAAAGGAGCTGGCATCTCACTCTCTTTGAATCTTCTTTATCATGCTAAGAGGAGCAGGAAAAAGCAAAAAATTTCAGAATTGCACCTTGCAATGCGGAGAAATTACTGTTTGTGCATTTACAATATTCATTGATTTTTGCCATTGAAAAACGTCCAGAAATGATTGAAGCTACTGACTGAATGAAAGGAGCTGGCATCTCACTCTCTTTGAATCTTGTTTATCATGCTAAGAGGAGCAGGAAAAAGCAAAAAATTTCAGAATTGCACCTTGCAATGCGGAGAAATTACTGTTTGTGCATTTACAATATTCATTGATTTTTGCCATTGAAAAACATCCAGAAATGATTGAAGCTACTGACTGAATGAAAGGAGCTGGCATCTCACTCTCTTTGAATCTTCTTTATCATGCTAAGAGGAGCAGGAAAAAGCAAAAAATTTCAGAATTGCACCTTGCAATGCGGAGAAATTACTGTTTGTGCATTTACAAAATTCATTGATTTTTGCCATTGAAAAACATCATGTTATTCATATACCAGAAATGTTTGAAGCTACTGACTGAATGAAAGGAGCTGACATCTCACTCTCTTTGAATCTTCTTTATCATGCTAAGAGGAGCAGGAAAAAGCAAAAAATTTCAGAATTGCACCTTGCAATGCGGAGAAATTACTGTTTGTGCATTTACAATATTCATTGATTTTTGCCATTGAAAAACATCCAGAAATGATTGAAGCTACTGACTGAATGAAAGGAGCTGGCATCTCACTCTCTTTGAATCTTCTTTATCATGCTAAGAGGAGCAGGAAAAAGCAAAAAATTTCAGAATTGCACCTTGCAATGCGGAGAAATTACTGTTTGTGCATTTACAATATTCATTGATTTTTGCCATTGAAAAACGTCCAGAAATGATTGAAGCTACTGACTGAATGAAAGGAGCTCTCATCTCACTCTCTTTGAATCTTCTTTATCATGCTAAGAGGAGCAGGAAAAAGCAAAAAATTTCAGAATTGCACCTTGCAATGCGGAGAAATTACTGTTTGTGCATTTACAATATTCATTGATTTTTGCCATTGAAAAACATCATGTTATTCATATACCAGAAATGATTGAAGATACCGACTGAATGAAAGGAGCTGGCATCTCACTCTCTTTGAATCTTCTTTATCATGCTAAGAGGAGCAGGAAAAAGCAAAAAATTTCAGAATTGCACCTTGCAATGCGGAGAAATTACTGTTTGTGCATTTACAATATTCATTGATTTTTGCCATTGAAAAACGTCCAGAAATGATTGAAGCTACTGACTGAATGAAAGGAACTGGCATCTCACTCTCTTTGAATCTTCTTTATCATGCTAAGAGGAGCAGGAAAAAGCAAAAAATTTCAGAATTGCACCTTGCAATGCGGAGAAATTACTGTTTGTGCATTTACAAAATTCATTGATTTTTGCCATTGAAAAACATCATGTTATTCATATACCAGAAATGTTTGAAGCTACTGACTGAATGAAAGGAGCTGACATCTCACTCTCTTTGAATCTTCTTTATCATGCTAAGAGGAGCAGGAAAAAGCAAAAAATTTCAGAATTGCACCTTGCAATGCGGAGAAATTACTGTTTGTGCATTTACAATATTCATTGATTTTTGCCATTGAAAAACATCCAGAAATGATTGAAGCTACTGACTGAATGAAAGGAGCTGGCATCTCACTCTCTTTGAATCTTCTTTATCATGCTAAGAGGAGCAGGAAAAAGCAAAAAATTTCAGAATTGCACCTTGCAATGCGGAGAAATTACTGTTTGTGCATTTACAATATTCATTGATTTTTACCATTGAAAAAGGTCCAGAAATGATTGAAGCTACTGACTGAATGAAAGTAGCTGGCATCTCACTCTCTTTTAATCTTCTTTATCATGCTAAGAGGAGCAGGAAAAAGCAAAAAATTTCAGACTTGCACCTTGCAGTGCGGAGAAATTACTGTTTGTGCATTTACAATATTCATTGATTTTTGCCATTGAAAAACATCATGTTATTCATATACCAGAAATGTTTGAAGCTACTGACTGAATGAAAGGAGCTGGCATCTCACTCTCTTTGAATCTTCTTTATCATGCTAAGAGGAGCAGGAAAAAGCAAAAAATTTCAGAATCGCACCTTGCAATGCGGAGAAATTACTGTTTGTGCATTTACAATTTTCATTGATTTTTGCCATTGAAAAACGTCCAGAAATGATTGAAGGTACTGACTGAATGAAAGGAGCTGGCATCTCACTCTCTTTGAATCTTCTTTATCATGCTAAGAGGAGCAGGAAAAAGCAAAAAATTTCAGAATTGCACCTTGCAATGCGGAGAAATTACTGTTTGTGCATTTACAATATTCATTGATTTTTGCCATTGAAAAACGTCCAGAAATGATTGAAGCTACTGACTGAATGAAAGGAGCTGGCATCTCACTCTCTTTGAATCTTCTTTATCATGCTAAGAGGAGCAGGAAAAAGCAAAAAATTTCAGAATTGCACCTTGCAATGCGGAGAAATTACAGTTTGTGCATTTACAATATTCATTGATTTTTGCCATTGAAAAACATCCAGAAATGATTGAAGCTACTGACTGAATGAAAGGAGCTGGCATCTCACTCTCTTTGAATCTTCTTTATCATGCTAAGAGGAGCAGGAAAAAGCAAAAAATTTCAGAATTGCACCTTGCAATGCGGAGAAATTACTGTTTGTGCATTTACAATATTCATTGATTTTTACCATTGAAAAACATCCAGAAATGATTGAAGCTACTGACTGAATGAAAGTAGCTGGCATCTCACTCTCTTTGAATCTTCTTTATCATGCTAAGAGGAGCAGGAAAAAGCAAAAAATTTCAGAATTGCACCTTGCAATGCAGAGAAATTACTGTTTGTGCATTTACAATATTCATTGATTTTTGCCATTGAAAAACATCATGTTATTCATATACCAGAAATGTTTGAAGCTACTGACTGAATGAAAGGAGCTGGCATCTCACTCTCTTTGAATCTTCTTTATCATGCTAAGAGGAGCAGGAAAAAGCAAAAAATTTCAGAATTGCACCTTGCAATGTGGAGAAATTACTGTTTGTGCATTTACAATATTCATTGATTTTTACCATTGAAAAACATCCAGAAATGATTGAAGCTACTGACTGAATGAAAGTAGCTGGCATCTCACTCTCTTTGTATCTTCTTTATCATGCTAAGAGGAGCAGGAAAAAGCAAAAAATTTCAGACTTGCACCTTGCAATGCGGAGAAATTACTGTTTGTGCATTTACAATATTCATTGATTTTTGCCATTGAAAAACATCATGTTATTCATATACCAGAAATGTTTGAAGCTACTGACTGAATGAAAGGAGCTGGCATCTCACTCTCTTTGAATCTTCTTTATCATGCTAAGAGGAGCAGGAAAAAGCAAAAAATTTCAGAATTGCACCTTGCAATGCGGAGAAATTACTGTTTGTGCATTTACAATATTCATTGATTTTTGCCATTGAAAAACGTCCAGAAATGATTGAAGCTACTGACTGAATGAAAGGAGCTGGCATCTCACTCTCTTTGAATCTTGTTTATCATGCTAAGAGGAGCAGGAAAAAGCAAAAAATTTCAGAATTGCACCTTGCAATGCGGAGAAATTACTGTTTGTGCATTTACAATATTCATTGATTTTTGCCATTGAAAAACGTCCAGAAATGATTGAAGCTACTGACTGAATGAAAGGAGCTCTCATCTCACTCTCTTTGAATCTTCTTTATCATGCTAAGAGGAGCAGGAAAAAGCAAAAAATTTCAGAATTGCACCTTGCAATGCGGAGAAATTACTGTTTGTGCATTTACAATATTCATTGATTTTTGCCATTGAAAAACATCATGTTATTCATATACCAGAAATGATTGAAGATACCGACTGAATGAAAGGAGCTGGCATCTCACTCTCTTTGAATCTTCTTTATCATGCTAAGAGGAGCAGGAAAAAGCAAAAAATTTCAGAATTGCACCTTGCAATGCGGAGAAATTACTGTTTGTGCATTTACAATATTCATTGATTTTTGCCATTGAAAAACGTCCAGAAATGATTGAAGCTACTGACTGAATGAAAGGAACTGGCATCTCACTCTCTTTGAATCTTCTTTATCATGCTAAGAGGAGCAGGAAAAAGCAAAAAATTTCAGAATTGCACTTTGCAATGCGGAGAAATTACTGTTTGTGCATTTACAAAATTCATTGATTTTTGCCATTGAAAAACATCATGTTATTCATATACCAGAAATGTTTGAAGCTACTGACTGAATGAAAGGAGCTGACATCTCACTCTCTTTGAATCTTCTTTATCATGCTAAGAGGAGCAGGAAAAAGCAAAAAATTTCAGAATTGCACCTTGCAATGCGGAGAAATTACTGTTTGTGCATTTACAATATTCATTGATTTTTGCCATTGAAAAACATCCAGAAATGATTGAAGCTACTGACTGAATGAAAGGAGCTGGCATCTCACTCTCTTTGAATCTTCTTTATCATGCTAAGAGGAGCAGGAAAAAGCAAAAAATTTCAGAATTGCACCTTGCAATGCGGAGAAATTACTGTTTGTGCATTTACAATATTCATTGATTTTTGCCATTGAAAAACATCATGTTATTCATATACCAGAAATGTTTGAAGCTACTGACTGAATGAAAGGAGCTGGCATCTCACTCTCTTTGAATCTTCTTTATCATGCTAAGAGGAGCAGGAAAAAGCAAAAAATTTCAGAATTGCACCTTGCAATGCGGAGAAATTACTGTTTGTGCATTTACAATATTCATTGATTTTTGCCATTGAAAAACATCATGTTATTCATATACCAGAAATGTTTGAAGCTACTGACTGAATGAAAGGAGCTGGCATCTCACTCTCTTTGAATCTTCTTTATCATGCTAAGAGGAGCAGGAAAAAGCAAAAAATTTCAGAATTGCACCTTGCAATGTGGAGAAATTACTGTTTGTGCATTTACAATATTCATTGATTTTTACCATTGAAAAAGGTCCAGAAATGATTGAAGCTACTGACTGAATGAAAGTAGCTGGCATCTCACTCTCTTTTAATCTTCTTTATCATGCTAAGAGGAGCAGGAAAAAGCAAAAAATTTCAGACTTGCACCTTGCAGTGCGGAGAAATTACTGTTTGTGCATTTACAATATTCATTGATTTTTGCCATTGAAAAACATCATGTTATTCATATACCAGAAATGTTTGAAGCTACTGACTGAATGAAAGGAGCTGGCATCTCACTCTCTTTGAATCTTCTTTATCATGCTAAGAGGAGCAGGAAAAAGCAAAAAATTTCAGAATCGCACCTTGCAATGCGGAGAAATTACTGTTTGTGCATTTACAATTTTCATTGATTTTTGCCATTGAAAAACGTCCAGAAATGATTGAAGGTACTGACTGAATGAAAGGAGCTGGCATCTCACTCTCTTTGAATCTTCTTTATCATGCTAAGAGGAGCAGGAAAAAGCAAAAAATTTCAGAATTGCACCTTGCAATGCGGAGAAATTACTGTTTGTGCATTTACAATATTCATTGATTTTTGCCATTGAAAAACGTCCAGAAATGATTGAAGCTACTGACTGAATGAAAGGAGCTGGCATCTCACTCTCTTTGAATCTTCTTTATCATGCTAAGAGGAGCAGGAAAAAGCAAAAAATTTCAGAATTGCACCTTGCAATGCGGAGAAATTACAGTTTGTGCATTTACAATATTCATTGATTTTTGCCATTGAAAAACATCCAGAAATGATTGAAGCTACTGACTGAATGAAAGGAGCTGGCATCTCACTCTCTTTGAATCTTCTTTATCATGCTAAGAGGAGCAGGAAAAAGCAAAAAATTTCAGAATTGCACCTTGCAATGCGGAGAAATTACTGTTTGTGCATTTACAATATTCATTGATTTTTGCCATTGAAAAACATCATGTTATTCATATACCAGAAATGTTTGAAGCTACTGACTGAATGAAAGGAGCTGGCATCTCACTCTCTTTGAATCTTCTTTATCATGCTAAGAGGAGCAGGAAAAAGCAAAAAATTTCAGAATTGCACCTTGCAATGCGGAGAAATTACTGTTTGTGCATTTACAATATTCATTGATTTTTGCCATTGAAAAACATGTTATTCATATACCAGAAATGTTTGAAGCTACTGACTGAATGAAAGGAGCTGGCACCTCACTCTCTTTGAATCTTTATCATGCTAAGAGGAGCGGGAAAAAGCAAAAAATTTCAGAATTGCACCTTGCAATGCGGAGAAATTACTGTTTGTGCATTTACAATATTCATTGATTTTTGCCATTGAAAAACGTCCAGAAATGATTGAAGGTACTGACTGAATGAAAGGAGCTGGCATCTCACTCTCTTTGAATCTTCTTTATCATGCTAAGAGGAGCAGGAAAAAGCAAAAAATTTCAGAATTGCACCTTGCAATGCGGAGAAATTACTGTTTGTGCATTTACAATATTCATTGATTTTTGCCATTGAAAAACGTCCAGAAATGATTGAAGCTACTGACTGAATGAAAGGAGCTGGCATCTCACTCTCTTTGAATCTTCTTTATTATGCTAAGAGGAGCAGGAAAAAGCAAAAAATTTCAGAATTGCACCTTGCAATGCGGAGAAATTACAGTTTGTGCATTTACAATATTCATTGATTTTTGCCATTGAAAAACATCCAGAAATGATTGAAGCTACTGACTGAATGAAAGGAGCTGGCATCTCACTCTCTTTGAATCTTCTTTATCATGCTAAGAGGAGCAGGAAAAAGCAAAAAATTTCAGAATTGCACCTTGCAATGCGGAGAAATTACTGTTTGTGCATTTACAATATTCATTGATTTTTGCCATTGAAAAACATCATGTTATTCATATACCAGAAATGTTTGAAGCTACTGACTGAATGAAAGGAGCTGGCATCTCACTCTCTTTGAATCTTCTTTATCATGCTAAGAGGAGCAGGAAAAAGCAAAAAATTTCAGAATTGCACCTTGCAATGTGGAGAAATTACTGTTTGTGCATTTACAATATTCATTGATTTTTACCATTGAAAAACGTCCAGAAATGATTGAAGCTACTGACTGAATGAAAGTAGCTGGCATCTCACTCTCTTTGAATCTTCTTTATCATGCTAAGAGGAGCAGGAAAAAGCAAAAAATTTCAGACTTGCACCTTGCAATGCGGAGAAATTACTGTTTGTGCATTTACAATATTGATTGATTTTTGCCATTGAAAAACATCATGTTATTCATATACCAGAAATGTTTGAAGCTACTGACTGAATGAAAGGAGCTGGCATATCACTCTCTTTGAATCTTCTTTATCATGCTAAGAGGAGCAGGAAAAAGCAAAAAATTTCAGAATTGCACCTTGCAATGCGGAGAAATTACTGTTTGTGCATTTACAATATTCATTGATTTTTGCCATTGAAAAACGCCCAGAAATGATTGAAGCTACTGACTGAATGAAAGGAGCTGGCATCTCACTCTCTTTGAATCTTGTTTATCATGCTAAGAGGAGCAGGAAAAAGCAAAAAATTTCAGAATTGCACCTTGCAATGCGGAGAAATTACTGTTTGTGCATTTACAATATTCATTGATTTTTGCCATTGAAAAACATCCAGAAATGATTGAAGCTACTGACTGAATGAAAGGAGCTGGCATCTCACTCTCTTTGAATCTTCTTTATCATGCTAAGAGGAGCAGGAAAAAGCAAAAAATTTCAGAATTGCACCTTGCAATGCGGAGAAATTACTGTTTGTGCATTTACAAAATTCATTGATTTTTGCCATTGAAAAACATCATGTTATTCATATACCAGAAATGTTTGAAGCTACTGACTGAATGAAAGGAGCTGGCATCTCACTCTCTTTGAATCTTCTTTATCATGCTAAGAGGAGCAGGAAAAAGCAAAAAATTTCAGAATTGCACCTTGCAATGCGGAGAAATTACTGTTTGTGCATTTACAATATTCATTGATTTTTGCCATTGAAAAACGTCCAGAAATGATTGAAGCTACTGACTGAATGAAAGGAGCTCTCATCTCACTCTCTTTGAATCTTCTTTATCATGCTAAGAGGAGCAGGAAAAAGCAAAAAATTTCAGAATTGCACCTTGCAATGCGGAGAAATTACTGTTTGTGCATTTACAATATTCATTGATTTTTGCCATTGAAAAACATCATGTTATTCATATACCAGAAATGATTGAAGATACCGACTGAATGAAAGGAGCTGGCATCTCACTCTCTTTGAATCTTCTTTATCATGCTAAGAGGAGCAGGAAAAAGCAAAAAATTTCAGAATTGCACCTTGCAATGCGGAGAAATTACTGTTTGTGCATTTACAAAATTCATTGATTTTTGCCATTGAAAAACATCATGTTATTCATATACCAGAAATGTTTGAAGCTACTGACTGAATGAAAGGAGCTGACATCTCACTCTCTTTGAATCTTCTTTATCATGCTAAGAGGAGCAGGAAAAAGCAAAAAATTTCAGAATTGCACCTTGCAATGCGGAGAAATTACTGTTTGTGCATTTACAATATTCATTGATTTTTGCCATTGAAAAACATCCAGAAATGATTGAAGCTACTGACTGAATGAAAGGAGCTGGCATCTCACTCTCTTTGATTCTTCTTTATCATGCTAAGAGGAGCAGGAAAAAGCAAAAAATTTCAGAATTGCACCTTGCAATGCGGAGAAATTACTGTTTGTGCATTTACAATATTCATTGATTTTTGCCATTGAAAAACGTCCAGAAATGATTGAAGCTACTGACTGAATGAAAGGAACTGGCATCTCACTCTCTTTGAATCTTCTTTATCATGCTAAGAGGAGCAGGAAAAAGCAAAAAATTTCAGAATTGCACCTTGCAATGCGGAGAAATTACTGTTTGTGCATTTACAAAATTCATTGATTTTTGCCATTGAAAAACATCATGTTATTCATATACCAGAAATGTTTGAAGCTACTGACTGAATGAAAGGAGCTGACATCTCACTCTCTTTGAATCTTCTTTATCATGCTAAGAGGAGCAGGAAAAAGCAAAAAATTTCAGAATTGCACCTTGCAATGCGGAGAAATTACTGTTTGTGCATTTACAATATTCATTGATTTTTGCCATTGAAAAACATCCAGAAATGATTGAAGCTACTGACTGAATGAAAGGAGCTGGCATCTCACTCTCTTTGATTCTTCTTTATCATGCTAAGAGGAGCAGGAAAAAGCAAAAAATTTCAGAATTGCACCTTGCAATGCGGAGAAATTACTGTTTGTGCATTTACAATATTCATTGATTTTTGCCATTGAAAAACATCATGTTATTCATATACCAGAAATGTTTGAAGCTACTGACTGAATGAAAGGAGCTGGCATCTCACTCTCTTTGAATCTTCTTTATCATGCTAAGAGGAGCAGGAAAAAGCAAAAAATTTCAGAATTGCACCTTGCAATGCGGAGAAATTACTGTTTGTGCATTTACAATATTCATTGATTTTTGCCATTGAAAAACATCATGTTATTCATATACCAGAAATGTTTGAAGCTACTGACTGAATGAAAGGAGCTGGCATCTCACTCTCTTTGAATCTTCTTTATCATGCTAAGAGGAGCAGGAAAAAGCAAAAAATTTCAGAATTGCACCTTGCAATGCGGAGAAATTACTGTTTGTGCATTTACAATATTCATTGATTTTTGCCATTGAAAAACGTCCAGAAATGATTGAAGCTACTGACTGAATGAAAGGAGCTGGCATCTCACTCTCTTTGAATCTTCTTTATCATGCTAAGAGGAGCAGGAAAAAGCAAAAAATTTCAGAATTGCACCTTGCAATGCGGAGAAATTACAGTTTGTGCATTTACAATATTCATTGATTTTTGCCATTGAAAAACATCCAGAAATGATTGAAGCTACTGACTGAATGAAAGGAGCTGGCATCTCACTCTCTTTGAATCTTCTTTATCATGCTAAGAGGAGCAGGAAAAAGCAAAAAATTTCAGAATTGCACCTTGCAATGCGGAGAAATTACTGTTTGTGCATTTACAATATTCATTGATTTTTGCCATTGAAAAACATCATGTTATTCATATACCAGAAATGTTTGAAGCTACTGACTGAATGAAAGGAGCTGGCATCTCACTCTCTTTGAATCTTCTTTATCATGCTAAGAGGAGCAGGAAAAAGCAAAAAATTTCAGAATTGCACCTTGCAATGCGGAGAAATTACTGTTTGTGCATTTACAATATTCATTGATTTTTGCCATTGAAAAACATGTTATTCATATACCAGAAATGTTTGATGCTACTGACTGAATGAAAGGAGCTGGCACCTCACTCTCTTTGAATCTTTATCATGCTAAGAGGAGCGGGAAAAAGCAAAAAATTTCAGAATTGCACCTTGCAATGCGGAGAAATTACTGTTTGTGCATTTACAATATTCATTGATTTTTGCCATTGAAAAACGTCCAGAAATGATTGAAGGTACTGACTGAATGAAAGGAGCTGGCATCTCACTCTCTTTGAATCTTCTTTATCATGCTAAGAGGAGCAGGAAAAAGCAAAAAATTTCAGAATTGCACCTTGCAATGCGGAGAAGTTACTGTTTGTGCATTTACAATATTCATTGATTTTTGCCATTGAAAAACGTCCAGAAATGATTGAAGCTACTGACTGAATGAAAGGAGCTGGCATCTCACTCTCTTTGAATCTTCTTTATTATGCTAAGAGGAGCAGGAAAAAGCAAAAAATTTCAGAATTGCACCTTGCAATGCGGAGAAATTACAGTTTGTGCATTTACAATATTCATTGATTTTTGCCATTGAAAAACATCCAGAAATGATTGAAGCTACTGACTGAATGAAAGGAGCTGGCATCTCACTCTCTTTGAATCTTCTTTATCATGCTAAGAGGAGCAGGAAAAAGCAAAAAATTTCAGAATTGCACCTTGCAATGCGGAGAAATTACTGTTTGTGCATTTACAATATTCATTGATTTTTGCCATTGAAAAACATCATGTTATTCATATACCAGAAATGTTTGAAGCTACTGACTGAATGAAAGGAGCTGGCATCTCACTCTCTTTGAATCTTCTTTATCATGCTAAGAGGAGCAGGAAAAAGCAAAAAATTTCAGAATTGCACCTTGCAATGTGGAGAAATTACTGTTTGTGCATTTACAATATTCATTGATTTTTACCATTGAAAAACGTCCAGAAATGATTGAAGCTACTGACTGAATGAAAGTAGCTGGCATCTCACTCTCTTTGAATCTTCTTTATCATGCTAAGAGGAGCAGGAAAAAGCAAAAAATTTCAGACTTGCACCTTGCAATGCGGAGAAATTACTGTTTGTGCATTTACAATATTGATTGATTTTTGCCATTGAAAAACATCATGTTATTCATATACCAGAAATGTTTGAAGCTACTGACTGAATGAAAGGAGCTGGCATCTCACTCTCTTTGAATCTTCTTTATCATGCTAAGAGGAGCAGGAAAAAGCAAAAAATTTCAGAATTGCACCTTGCAATGCGGAGAAATTACTGTTTGTGCATTTACAATATTCATTGATTTTTGCCATTGAAAAACGCCCAGAAATGATTGAAGCTACTGACTGAATGAAAGGAGCTGGCATCTCACTCTCTTTGAATCTTGTTTATCATGCTAAGAGGAGCAGGAAAAAGCAAAAAATTTCAGAATTGCACCTTGCAATGCGGAGAAATTACTGTTTGTGCATTTACAATATTCATTGATTTTTGCCATTGAAAAACATCCAGAAATGATTGAAGCTACTGACTGAATGAAAGGAGCTGGCATCTCACTCTCTTTGAATCTTCTTTATCATGCTAAGAGGAGCAGGAAAAAGCAAAAAATTTCAGAATTGCACCTTGCAATGCGGAGAAATTACTGTTTGTGCATTTACAATATTCATTGATTTTTGCCATTGAAAAACATCATGTTATTCATATACCAGAAATGTTTGAAGCTACTGACTGAATGAAAGGAGCTGGCATCTCACTCTCTTTGAATCTTCTTTATCATGCTAAGAGGAGCAGGAAAAAGCAAAAAATTTCAGAATTGCACCTTGCAATGTGGAGAAATTACTGTTTGTGCATTTACAATATTCATTGATTTTTACCATTGAAAAACGTCCAGAAATGATTGAAGCTACTGACTGAATGAAAGTAGCTGGCATCTCACTCTCTTTGAATCTTCTTTATCATGCTAAGAGGAGCAGGAAAAAGCAAAAAATTTCAGACTTGCACCTTGCAATGCGGAGAAATTACTGTTTGTGCATTTACAATATTCATTGATTTTTGCCATTGAAAAACATCATGTTATTCATATACCAGAAATGTTTGAAGCTACTGACTGAATGAAAGGAGCTGGCATCTCACTCTCTTTGAATCTTCTTTATCATGCTAAGAGGAGCAGGAAAAAGCAAAAAATTTCAGAATTGCACCTTGCAATGCGGAGAAATTACTGTTTGTGCATTTACAATATTCATTGATTTTTGCCATTGAAAAACGTCCAGAAATGATTGAAGCTACTGACTGAATGAAAGGAGCTGGCATCTCACTCTCTTTGAATCTTGTTTATCATGCTAAGAGGAGCAGGAAAAAGCAAAAAATTTCAGAATTGCACCTTGCAATGCGGAGAAATTACTGTTTGTGCATTTACAATATTCATTGATTTTTGCCATTGAAAAACATCCAGAAATGATTGAAGCTACTGACTGAATGAAAGGAGCTGGCATCTCACTCTCTTTGAATCTTCTTTATCATGCTAAGAGGAGCAGGAAAAAGCAAAAAATTTCAGAATTGCACCTTGCAATGCGGAGAAATTACTGTTTGTGCATTTACAAAATTCATTGATTTTTGCCATTGAAAAACATCATGTTATTCATATACCAGAAATGTTTGAAGCTACTGACTGAATGAAAGGAGCTGACATCTCACTCTCTTTGAATCTTCTTTATCATGCTAAGAGGAGCAGGAAAAAGCAAAAAATTTCAGAATTGCACCTTGCAATGCGGAGAAATTACTGTTTGTGCATTTACAATATTCATTGATTTTTGCCATTGAAAAACATCCAGAAATGATTGAAGCTACTGACTGAATGAAAGGAGCTGGCATCTCACTCTCTTTGAATCTTCTTTATCATGCTAAGAGGAGCAGGAAAAAGCAAAAAATTTCAGAATTGCACCTTGCAATGCGGAGAAATTACTGTTTGTGCATTTACAATATTCATTGATTTTTGCCATTGAAAAACATCATGTTATTCATATACCAGAAATGTTTGAAGCTACTGACTGAATGAAAGGAGCTGGCATCTCACTCTCTTTGAATCTTCTTTATCATGCTAAGAGGAGCAGGAAAAAGCAAAAAATTTCAGACTTGCACCTTGCAATGCGGAGAAATTACTGTTTGTGCATTTACAATATTGATTGATTTTTGCCATTGAAAAACATCATGTTATTCATATACCAGAAATGTTTGAAGCTACTGACTGAATGAAAGGAGCTGGCATCTCACTCTCTTTGAATCTTCTTTATCATGCTAAGAGGAGCAGGAAAAAGCAAAAAATTTCAGAATTGCACCTTGCAATGCGGAGAAATTACTGTTTGTGCATTTACAATATTCATTGATTTTTGCCATTGAAAAACGTCCAGAAATGATTGAAGCTACTGACTGAATGAAAGGAGCTGGCATCTCACTCTCTTTGAATCTTCTTTATTATGCTAAGAGGAGCAGGAAAAAGCAAAAAATTTCAGAATTGCACCTTGCAATGCGGAGAAATTACAGTTTGTGCATTTACAATATTCATTGATTTTTGCCATTGAAAAACATCCAGAAATGATTGAAGCTACTGACTGAATGAAAGGAGCTGGCATCTCACTCTCTTTGAATCTTCTTTATCATGCTAAGAGGAGCAGGAAAAAGCAAAAAATTTCAGAATTGCACCTTGCAATGCGGAGAAATTACTGTTTGTGCATTTACAATATTCATTGATTTTTGCCATTGAAAAACATCATGTTATTCATATACCAGAAATGTTTGAAGCTACTGACTGAATGAAAGGAGCTGGCATCTCACTCTCTTTGAATCTTCTTTATCATGCTAAGAGGAGCAGGAAAAAGCAAAAAATTTCAGAATTGCACCTTGCAATGTGGAGAAATTACTGTTTGTGCATTTACAATATTCATTGATTTTTACCATTGAAAAACGTCCAGAAATGATTGAAGCTACTGACTGAATGAAAGTAGCTGGCATCTCACTCTCTTTGAATCTTCTTTATCATGCTAAGAGGAGCAGGAAAAAGCAAAAAATTTCAGACTTGCACCTTGCAATGCGGAGAAATTACTGTTTGTGCATTTACAATATTGATTGATTTTTGCCATTGAAAAACATCATGTTATTCATATACCAGAAATGTTTGAAGCTACTGACTGAATGAAAGGAGCTGGCATCTCACTCTCTTTGAATCTTCTTTATCATGCTAAGAGGAGCAGGAAAAAGCAAAAAATTTCAGAATTGCACCTTGCAATGCGGAGAAATTACTGTTTGTGCATTTACAATATTCATTGATTTTTGCCATTGAAAAACGCCCAGAAATGATTGAAGCTACTGACTGAATGAAAGGAGCTGGCATCTCACTCTCTTTGAATCTTGTTTATCATGCTAAGAGGAGCAGGAAAAAGCAAAAAATTTCAGAATTGCACCTTGCAATGCGGAGAAATTACTGTTTGTGCATTTACAATATTCATTGATTTTTGCCATTGAAAAACATCCAGAAATGATTGAAGCTACTGACTGAATGAAAGGAGCTGGCATCTCACTCTCTTTGAATCTTCTTTATCATGCTAAGAGGAGCAGTAAAAAGCAAAAAATTTCAGAATTGCACCTTGCAATGCGGAGAAATTACTGTTTGTGCATTTACAATATTCATTGATTTTTGCCATTGAAAAACATCATGTTATTCATATACCAGAAATGTTTGAAGCTACTGACTGAATGAAAGGAGCTGGCATCTCACTCTCTTTGAATCTTCTTTATCATGCTAAGAGGAGCAGGAAAAAGCAAAAAATTTCAGAATTGCACCTTGCAATGCGGAGAAATTACAGTTTGTGCATTTACAATATTCATTGATTTTTGCCATTGAAAAACATCCAGAAATGATTGAAGCTACTGACTGAATGAAAGGAGCTGGCATCTCACTCTCTTTGAATCTTCTTTATCATGCTAAGAGGAGCAGGAAAAAGCAAAAAATTTCAGAATTGCACCTTGCAATGCGGAGAAATTACTGTTTGTGCATTTACAATATTCATTGATTTTTGCCATTGAAAAACATCATGTTATTCATATACCAGAAATGTTTGAAGCTACTGACTGAATGAAAGGAGCTGGCATCTCACTCTCTTTGAATCTTCTTTATCATGCTAAGAGGAGCAGGAAAAAGCAAAAAATTTCAGAATTGCACCTTGCAATGCGGAGAAATTACTGTTTGTGCATTTACAATATTCATTGATTTTTGCCATTGAAAAACATGTTATTCATATACCAGAAATGTTTGAAGCTACTGACTGAATGAAAGGAGCTGGCACCTCACTCTCTTTGAATCTTTATCATGCTAAGAGGAGCGGGAAAAAGCAAAAAATTTCAGAATTGCACCTTGCAATGCGGAGAAATTACTGTTTGTGCATTTACAATATTCATTGATTTTTGCCATTGAAAAACGTCCAGAAATGATTGAAGGTACTGACTGAATGAAAGGAGCTGGCATCTCACTCTCTTTGAATCTTCTTTATCATGCTAAGAGGAGCAGGAAAAAGCAAAAAATTTCAGAATTGCACCTTGCAATGCGGAGAAATTACTGTTTGTGCATTTACAATATTCATTGATTTTTGCCATTGAAAAACGTCCAGAAATGATTGAAGCTACTGACTGAATGAAAGGAGCTGGCATCTCACTCTCTTTGAATCTTCTTTATTATGCTAAGAGGAGCAGGAAAAA
Organism: Phyllobates terribilis; assembly: GCF_046119375.1. NCBI lineage: Eukaryota > Metazoa > Chordata > Amphibia > Anura > Dendrobatidae > Phyllobates > Phyllobates terribilis. The sequence goes on from NW_027364408.1 coordinate 68,273, forward strand.
GCAAAAAATTTCAGAATTGCACCTTGCAATGCGGAGAAATTACAGTTTGTGCATTTACAATATTCATTGATTTTTGCCATTGAAAAACATCCAGAAATGATTGAAGCTACTGACTGAATGAAAGGAGCTGGCATCTCACTCTCTTTGAATCTTCTTTATCATGCTAAGAGGAGCAGGAAAAAGCAAAAAATTTCAGAATTGCACCTTGCAATGTGGAGAAATTACTGTTTGTGCATTTACAATATTCATTGATTTTTACCATTGAAAAACGTCCAGAAATGATTGAAGCTACTGACTGAATGAAAGTAGCTGGCATCTCACTCTCTTTGAATCTTCTTTATCATGCTAAGAGGAGCAGGAAAAAGCAAAAAATTTCAGACTTGCACCTTGCAATGCGGAGAAATTACTGTTTGTGCATTTACAATATTGATTGATTTTTGCCATTGAAAAACATCATGTTATTCATATACCAGAAATGTTTGAAGCTACTGACTGAATGAAAGGAGCTGGCATCTCACTCTCTTTGAATCTTCTTTATCATGCTAAGAGGAGCAGGAAAAAGCAAAAAATTTCAGAATTGCACCTTGCAATGCGGAGAAATTACTGTTTGTGCATTTACAATATTCATTGATTTTTGCCATTGAAAAACATCATGTTATTCATATACCAGAAATGTTTGAAGCTACTGACTGAATGAAAGGAGCTGGCATCTCACTCTCTTTGAATCTTCTTTATCATGCTAAGAGGAGCAGGAAAAAGCAAAAAATTTCAGAATTGCACCTTGCAATGTGGAGAAATTACTGTTTGTGCATTTACAATATTCATTGATTTTTACCATTGAAAAACGTCCAGAAATGATTGAAGCTACTGACTGAATGAAAGTAGCTGGCATCTCACTCTCTTTGAATCTTCTTTATCATGCTAAGAGGAGCAGGAAAAAGCAAAAAATTTCAGACTTGCACCTTGCAATGCGGAGAAATTACTGTTTGTGCATTTACAATATTGATTGATTTTTGCCATTGAAAAACATCATGTTATTCATATACCAGAAATGTTTGAAGCTACTGACTGAATGAAAGGAGCTGGCATCTCACTCTCTTTGAATCTTCTTTATCATGCTAAGAGGAGCAGGAAAAAGCAAAAAATTTCAGAATTGCACCTTGCAATGCGGAGAAATTACTGTTTGTGCATTTACAATATTCATTGATTTTTGCCATTGAAAAACGCCCAGAAATGATTGAAGCTACTGACTGAATGAAAGGAGCTGGCATCTCACTCTCTTTGAATCTTGTTTATCATGCTAAGAGGAGCAGGAAAAAGCAAAAAATTTCAGAATTGCACCTTGCAATGCGGAGAAATTACTGTTTGTGCATTTACAATATTCATTGATTTTTGCCATTGAAAAACATCCAGAAATGATTGAAGCTACTGACTGAATGAAAGGAGCTGGCATCTCACTCTCTTTGAATCTTCTTTATCATGCTAAGAGGAGCAGGAAAAAGCAAAAAATTTCAGAATTGCACCTTGCAATGCGGAGAAATTACTGTTTGTGCATTTACAATATTCATTGATTTTTGCCATTGAAAAACATCATGTTATTCATATACCAGAAATGTTTGAAGCTACTGACTGAATGAAAGGAGCTGGCATCTCACTCTCTTTGAATCTTCTTTATCATGCTAAGAGGAGCAGGAAAAAGCAAAAAATTTCAGAATTGCACCTTGCAATGTGGAGAAATTACTGTTTGTGCATTTACAATATTCATTGATTTTTACCATTGAAAAACGTCCAGAAATGATTGAAGCTACTGACTGAATGAAAGTAGCTGGCATCTCACTCTCTTTGAATCTTCTTTATCATGCTAAGAGGAGCAGGAAAAAGCAAAAAATTTCAGACTTGCACCTTGCAATGCGGAGAAATTACTGTTTGTGCATTTACAATATTCATTGATTTTTGCCATTGAAAAACATCATGTTATTCATATACCAGAAATGTTTGAAGCTACTGACTGAATGAAAGGAGCTGGCATCTCACTCTCTTTGAATCTTCTTTATCATGCTAAGAGGAGCAGGAAAAAGCAAAAAATTTCAGAATTGCACCTTGCAATGCGGAGAAATTACTGTTTGTGCATTTACAATATTCATTGATTTTTGCCATTGAAAAACGTCCAGAAATGATTGAAGCTACTGACTGAATGAAAGGAGCTGGCATCTCACTCTCTTTGAATCTTGTTTATCATGCTAAGAGGAGCAGGAAAAAGCAAAAAATATCAGAATTGCACCTTGCAATGCGGAGAAATTACTGTTTGTGCATTTACAATATTCATTGATTTTTGCCATTGAAAAACATCCAGAAATGATTGAAGCTACTGACTGAATGAAAGGAGCTGGCATCTCACTCTCTTTGAATCTTCTTTATCATGCTAAGAGGAGCAGGAAAAAGCAAAAAATTTCAGAATTGCACCTTGCAATGCGGAGAAATTACTGTTTGTGCATTTACAATATTCATTGATTTTTGCCATTGAAAAACATCATGTTATTCATATACCAGAAATGTTTGAAGCTACTGACTGAATGAAAGGAGCTGGCATCTCACTCTCTTTGAATCTTCTTTATCATGCTAAGAGGAGCAGGAAAAAGCAAAAAATTTCAGAATTGCACCTTGCAATGCGGAGAAATTACTGTTTGTGCATTTACAATATTCATTGATTTTTGCCATTGAAAAACATGTTATTCATATACCAGAAATGTTTGAAGCTACTGACTGAATGAAAGGAGCTGGCACCTCACTCTCTTTGAATCTTTATCATGCTAAGAGGAGCGGGAAAAAGCAAAAAATTTCAGAATTGCACCTTGCAATGCGGAGAAATTACTGTTTGTGCATTTACAATATTCATTGATTTTTGCCATTGAAAAACGTCCAGAAATGATTGAAGGTACTGACTGAATGAAAGGAGCTGGCATCTCACTCTCTTTGAATCTTCTTTATCATGCTAAGAGGAGCAGGAAAAAGCAAAAAATTTCAGAATTGCACCTTGCAATGCGGAGAAATTACTGTTTGTGCATTTACAATATTCATTGATTTTTGCCATTGAAAAACGTCCAGAAATGATTGAAGCTACTGACTGAATGAAAGGAGCTGGCATCTCACTCTCTTTGAATCTTCTTTATTATGCTAAGAGGAGCAGGAAAAAGCAAAAAATTTCAGAATTGCACCTTGCAATGCGGAGAAATTACAGTTTGTGCATTTACAATATTCATTGATTTTTGCCATTGAAAAACATCCAGAAATGATTGAAGCTACTGACTGAATGAAAGGAGCTGGCATCTCACTCTCTTTGAATCTTCTTTATCATGCTAAGAGGAGCAGGAAAAAGCAAAAAATTTCAGAATTGCACCTTGCAATGCGGAGAAATTACTGTTTGTGCATTTACAATATTCATTGATTTTTGCCATTGAAAAACATCATGTTATTCATATACCAGAAATGTTTGAAGCTACTGACTGAATGAAAGGAGCTGGCATCTCACTCTCTTTGAATCTTCTTTATCATGCTAAGAGGAGCAGGAAAAAGCAAAAAATTTCAGAATTGCACCTTGCAATGTGGAGAAATTACTGTTTGTGCATTTACAATATTCATTGATTTTTACCATTGAAAAACGTCCAGAAATGATTGAAGCTACTGACTGAATGAAAGTAGCTGGCATCTCACTCTCTTTGAATCTTCTTTATCATGCTAAGAGGAGCAGGAAAAAGCAAAAAATTTCAGACTTGCACCTTGCAATGCGGAGAAATTACTGTTTGTGCATTTACAATATTGATTGATTTTTGCCATTGAAAAACATCATGTTATTCATATACCAGAAATGTTTGAAGCTACTGACTGAATGAAAGGAGCTGGCATCTCACTCTCTTTGAATCTTCTTTATCATGCTAAGAGGAGCAGGAAAAAGCAAAAAATTTCAGAATTGCACCTTGCAATGCGGAGAAATTACTGTTTGTGCATTTACAATATTCATTGATTTTTGCCATTGAAAAACGCCCAGAAATGATTGAAGCTACTGACTGAATGAAAGGAGCTGGCATCTCACTCTCTTTGAATCTTGTTTATCATGCTAAGAGGAGCAGGAAAAAGCAAAAAATTTCAGAATTGCACCTTGCAATGCGGAGAAATTACTGTTTGTGCATTTACAATATTCATTGATTTTTGCCATTGAAAAACATCCAGAAATGATTGAAGCTACTGACTGAATGAAAGGAGCTGGCATCTCACTCTCTTTGAATCTTCTTTATCATGCTAAGAGGAGCAGGAAAAAGCAAAAAATTTCAGAATTGCACCTTGCAATGCGGAGAAATTACTGTTTGTGCATTTACAATATTCATTGATTTTTGCCATTGAAAAACATCATGTTATTCATATACCAGAAATGTTTGAAGCTACTGACTGAATGAAAGGAGCTGGCATCTCACTCTCTTTGAATCTTCTTTATCATGCTAAGAGGAGCAGGAAAAAGCAAAAAATTTCAGAATTGCACCTTGCAATGTGGAGAAATTACTGTTTGTGCATTTACAATATTCATTGATTTTTACCATTGAAAAACGTCCAGAAATGATTGAAGCTACTGACTGAATGAAAGTAGCTGGCATCTCACTCTCTTTGAATATTCTTTATCATGCTAACAGGAGCAGGAAAAAGCAAAAAATTTCAGACTTGCACCTTGCAATGCGGAGAAATTACTGTTTGTGCATTTACAATATTCATTGATTTTTGCCATTGAAAAACATCATGTTATTCATATACCAGAAATGTTTGAAGCTACTGACTGAATGAAAGGAGCTGGCATCTCACTCTCTTTGAATCTTCTTTATCATGCTAAGAGGAGCAGGAAAAAGCAAAAAATTTCAGAATTGCACCTTGCAATGCGGAGAAATTACTGTTTGTGCATTTACAATATTCATTGATTTTTGCCATTGAAAAACGTCCAGAAATGATTGAAGCTACTGACTGAATGAAAGGAGCTGGCATCTCACTCTCTTTGAATCTTGTTTATCATGCTAAGAGGAGCAGGAAAAAGCAAAAAATTTCAGAATTGCACCTTGCAATGCGGAGAAATTACTGTTTGTGCATTTACAATATTCATTGATTTTTGCCATTGAAAAACATCCAGAAATGATTGAAGCTACTGACTGAATGAAAGGAGCTGGCATCTCACTCTCTTTGAATCTTCTTTATCATGCTAAGAGGAGCAGGAAAAAGCAAAAAATTTCAGAATTGCACCTTGCAATGCGGAGAAATTACTGTTTGTGCATTTACAAAATTCATTGATTTTTGCCATTGAAAAACATCATGTTATTCATATACCAGAAATGTTTGAAGCTACTGACTGAATGAAAGGAGCTGACATCTCACTCTCTTTGAATCTTCTTTATCATGCTAAGAGGAGCAGGAAAAAGCAAAAAATTTCAGAATTGCACCTTGCAATGCGGAGAAATTACTGTTTGTGCATTTACAATATTCATTGATTTTTGCCATTGAAAAACATCCAGAAATGATTGAAGCTACTGACTGAATGAAAGGAGCTGGCATCTCACTCTCTTTGAATCTTCTTTATCATGCTAAGAGGAGCAGGAAAAAGCAAAAAATTTCAGAATTGCACCTTGCAATGCGGAGAAATTACTGTTTGTGCATTTACAATATTCATTGATTTTTGCCATTGAAAAACATCATGTTATTCATATACCAGAAATGTTTGAAGCTACTGACTGAATGAAAGGAGCTGGCATCTCACTCTCTTTGAATCTTCTTTATCATGCTAAGAGGAGCAGGAAAAAGCAAAAAATTTCAGAATTGCACCTTGCAATGCGGAGAAATTACTGTTTGTGCATTTACAATATTCATTGATTTTTGCCATTGAAAAACATCATGTTATTCATATACCAGAAATGTTTGAAGCTACTGACTGAATGAAAGGAGCTGGCATCTCACTCTCTTTGAATCTTCTTTATCATGCTAAGAGGAGCAGGAAAAAGCAAAAAATTTCAGAATTGCACCTTGCAATGTGGAGAAATTACTGTTTGTGCATTTACAATATTCATTGATTTTTACCATTGAAAAAGGTCCAGAAATGATTGAAGCTACTGACTGAATGAAAGTAGCTGGCATCTCACTCTCTTTGAATCTTCTTTATCATGCTAAGAGGAGCAGGAAAAAGCAAAAAATTTCAGACTTGCACCTTGCAATGCGGAGAAATTACTGTTTGTGCATTTACAATATTCATTGATTTTTGCCATTGAAAAACATCATGTTATTCATATACCAGAAATGTTTGAAGCTACTGACTGAATGAAAGGAGCTGGCATCTCACTCTCTTTGAATCTTCTTTATCATGCTAAGAGGAGCAGGAAAAAGCAAAAAATTTCAGAATCGCACCTTGCAATGCGGAGAAATTACTGTTTGTGCATTTACAATTTTCATTGATTTTTGCCATTGAAAAACGTCCAGAAATGATTGAAGGTACTGACTGAATGAAAGGAGCTGGCATCTCACTCTCTTTGAATCTTCTTTATCATGCTAAGAGGAGCAGGAAAAAGCAAAAAATTTCAGAATTGCACCTTGCAATGCGGAGAAATTACTGTTTGTGCATTTACAATATTCATTGATTTTTGCCATTGAAAAACGTCCAGAAATGATTGAAGCTACTGACTGAATGAAAGGAGCTGGCATCTCACTCTCTTTGAATCTTCTTTATCATGCTAAGAGGAGCAGGAAAAAGCAAAAAATTTCAGAATTGCACCTTGCAATGCGGAGAAATTACAGTTTGTGCATTTACAATATTGATTGATTTTTGCCATTGAAAAACATCCAGAAATGATTGAAGCTACTGACTGAATGAAAGGAGCTGGCATCTCACTCTCTTTGAATCTTCTTTATCATGCTAAGAGGAGCAGGAAAAAGCAAAAAATTTCAGAATTGCACCTTGCAATGCGGAGAAATTACTGTTTGTGCATTTACAATATTCATTGATTTTTGCCATTGAAAAACATCATGTTATTCATATACCAGAAATGTTTGAAGCTACTGACTGAATGAAAGGAGCTGGCATCTCACTCTCTTTGAATCTTCTTTATCATGCTAAGAGGAGCAGGAAAAAGCAAAAAATTTCAGAATTGCACCTTGCAATGCGGAGAAATTACTCTTTGTGCATTTACAATATTCATTGATTTTTGCCATTGAAAAACATGTTATTCATATACCAGAAATGTTTGAAGCTACTGACTGAATGAAAGGAGCTGGCACCTCACTCTCTTTGAATCTTTATCAAGCTAAGAGGAGCGGGAAAAAGCAAAAAATTTCAGAATTGCACCTTGCAATGCGGAGAAATTACTGTTTGTGCATTTACAATATTCATTGATTTTTGCCATTGAAAAACGTCCAGAAATGATTGAAGGTACTGACTGAATGAAAGGAGCTGGCATCTCACTCTCTTTGAATCTTCTTTATCATGCTAAGAGGAGCAGGAAAAAGCAAAAAATTTCAGAATTGCACCTTGCAATGCGGAGAAATTACTGTTTGTGCATTTACAATATTCATTGATTTTTGCCATTGAAAAACATCATGTTATTCATATACCAGAAATGTTTGAAGCTACTGACTGAATGAAAGGAGCTGGCATCTCACTCTCTTTGAATCTTCTTTATCATGCTAAGAGGAGCAGGAAAAAGCAAAAAATTTCAGAATTGCACCTTGCAATGCGGAGAAATTACTGTTTGTGCATTTACAATATTCATTGATTTTTGCCATTGAAAAACGTCCAGAAATGATTGAAGCTACTGACTGAATGAAAGGAGCTGGCATCTCACTCTCTTTGAATCTTGTTTATCATGCTAAGAGGAGCAGGAAAAAGCAAAAAATTTCAGAATTGCACCTTGCAATGCGGAGAAATTACTGTTTGTGCATTTACAATATTCATTGATTTTTGCCATTGAAAAACATCCAGAAATGATTGAAGCTACTGACTGAATGAAAGGAGCTGGCATCTCACTCTCTTTGAATCTTCTTTATCATGCTAAGAGGAGCAGGAAAAAGCAAAAAATTTCAGAATTGCACCTTGCAATGCGGAGAAATTACTGTTTGTGCATTTACAATATTCATTGATTTTTGCCATTGAAAAACATCATGTTATTCATATACCAGAAATGTTTGAAGCTACTGACTGAATGAAAGGAGCTGGCATCTCACTCTCTTTGAATCTTCTTTATCATGCTAAGAGGAGCAGGAAAAAGCAAAAAATTTCAGAATTGCACCTTGCAATGTGGAGAAATTACTGTTTGTGCATTTACAATATTCATTGATTTTTACCATTGAAAAACGTCCAGAAATGATTGAAGCTACTGACTGAATGAAAGTAGCTGGCATCTCACTCTCTTTGAATCTTCTTTATCATGCTAAGAGGAGCAGGAAAAAGCAAAAAATTTCAGACTTGCACCTTGCAATGCGGAGAAATTACTGTTTGTGCATTTACAATATTCATTGATTTTTGCCATTGAAAAACATCATGTTATTCATATACCAGAAATGTTTGAAGCTACTGACTGAATGAAAGGAGCTGGCATCTCACTCTCTTTGAATCTTCTTTATCATGCTAAGAGGAGCAGGAAAAAGCAAAAAATTTCAGAATTGCACCTTGGAATGCGGAGAAATTACTGTTTGTGCATTTACAATATTCATTGATTTTTGCCATTGAAAAACGTCCAGAAATGATTGAAGCTACTGACTGAATGAAAGGAGCTGGCATCTCACTCTCTTTGAATCTTGTTTATCATGCTAAGAGGAGCAGGAAAAAGCAAAAAATTTCAGAATTGCACCTTGCAATGCGGAGAAATTACTGTTTGTGCATTTACAATATTCATTGATTTTTGCCATTGAAAAACATCCAGAAATGATTGAAGCTGCTGACTGAATGAAAGGAGCTGGCATCTCACTCTCTTTGAATCTTCTTTATCATGCTAAGAGGAGCAGGAAAAAGCAAAAAATTTCAGAATTGCACCTTGCAATGCGGAGAAATTACTGTTTGTGCATTTACAATATTCATTGATTTTTGCCATTGAAAAACATCATGTTATTCATATACCAGAAATGTTTGAAGCTACTGACTGAATGAAAGGAGCTGGCATCTCACTCTCTTTGAATCTTCTTTATCATGCTAAGAGGAGCAGGAAAAAGCAAAAAATTTCATAATTGCACCTTGCAATGCGGAGAAATTACTGTTTGTGCATTTACAATATTCATTGATTTTTGCCATTGAAAAACGTCCAGAAATGATTGAAGCTACTGACTGAATGAAAGGAGCTGGCATCTCACTCTCTTTGAATCATGTTTATCATGCTAAGAGGAGCAGGAAAAAGCAAAAAATTTCAGAATTGCACCTTGCAATGCGGAGAAATTACTGTTTGTGCATTTACAATATTCATTGATTTTTGCCATTGAAAAACGTCCAGAAATTATTGAAGCTACTGACTGAATGAAAGGAGCTGGCATCTCACTCTCTTTGAATCTTCTTTATCATGCTAAGAGGAGCAGGAAAAAGCAAAAAATTTCAGAATTGCACCTTGCAATGCGGAGAAATTACTGTTTGTGCATTTACAATATTCATTGATTTTTGCCATTGAAAAACATCATGTTATTCATATACCAGAAATGTTTGAAGCTACTGACTGAATGAAAGGAGCTGGCATCTCACTCTCTTTGAATCTTCTTTATCATGCTAAGAGGAGCAGGAAAAAGCAAAAAATTTCAGAATTGCACCTTGCAATGCGGAGAAATTACTGTTTGTGCATTTACAATATTCATTGATTTTTGCCATTGAAAAACATCATGTTATTCATATACCAGAAATGTTTGAAGCTACTGACTGAATGAAAGGAGCTGGCATCTCACTCTCTTTGAATCTTCTTTATCATGCTAAGAGGAGCAGGAAAAAGCAAAAAATTTCAGAATTGCACCTTGCAATGTGGAGAAATTACTGTTTGTGCATTTACAATATTCATTGATTTTTACCATTGAAAAAGGTCCAGAAATGATTGAAGCTACTGACTGAATGAAAGTAGCTGGCATCTCACTCTCTTTGAATCTTCTTTATCATGCTAAGAGGAGCAGGAAAAAGCAAAAAATTTCAGACTTGCACCTTGCAATGCGGAGAAATTACTGTTTGTGCATTTACAATATTCATTGATTTTTGCCATTGAAAAACATCATGTTATTCATATACCAGAAATGTTTGAAGCTACTGACTGAATGAAAAGAGCTGGCATCTCACTCTCTTTGAATCTTCTTTATCATGCTAAGAGGAGCAGGAAAAAGCAAAAAATTTCAGAATCGCACCTTGCAATGCGGAGAAATTACTGTTTGTGCATTTACAATTTTCATTGATTTTTGCCATTGAAAAACGTCCAGAAATGATTGAAGGTACTGACTGAATGAAAGGAGCTGGCATCTCACTCTCTTTGAATCTTCTTTATCATGCTAAGAGGAGCAGGAAAAAGCAAAAAATTTCAGAATTGCACCTTGCAATGCGGAGAAATTACTGTTTGTGCATTTACAATATTCATTGATTTTTGCCATTGAAAAACGTCCAGAAATGATTGAAGCTACTGACTGAATGAAAGGAGCTGGCATCTCACTCTCTTTGAATCTTCTTTATCATGCTAAGAGGAGCAGGAAAAAGCAAAAAATTTCAGAATTGCACCTTGCAATGCGGAGAAATTACAGTTTGTGCATTTACAATATTGATTGATTTTTGCCATTGAAAAACATCCAGAAATGATTGAAGCTACTGACTGAATGAAAGGAGCTGGCATCTCACTCTCTTTGAATCTTCTTTATCATGCTAAGAGGAGCAGGAAAAAGCAAAAAATTTCAGAATTGCACCTTGCAATGCGGAGAAATTACTGTTTGTGCATTTACAATATTCATTGATTTTTGCCATTGAAAAACATCATGTTATTCATATACCAGAAATGTTTGAAGCTACTGACTGAATGAAAGGAGCTGGCATCTCACTCTCTTTGAATCTTCTTTATCATGCTAAGAGGAGCAGGAAAAAGCAAAAAATTTCAGAATTGCACCTTGCAATGCGGAGAAATTACTGTTTGTGCATTTACAATATTCATTGATTTTTGCCATTGAAAAACATGTTATTCATATAACAGAAATGTTTGAAGCTACTGACTGAATGAAAGGAGCTGGCACCTCACTCTCTTTGAATCTTTATCAAGCTAAGAGGAGCGGGAAAAAGCAAAAAATTTCAGAATTGCACCTTGCAATGCGGAGAAATTACTGTTTGTGCATTTACAATATTCATTGATTTTTGCCATTGAAAAACGTCCAGAAATGATTGAAGGTACTGACTGAATGAAAGGAGCTGGCATCTCACTCTCTTTGAATCTTCTTTATCATGCTAAGAGGAGCAGGAAAAAGCAAAAAATTTCAGAATTGCACCTTGCAATGCGGAGAAATTACTGTTTGTGCATTTACAATATTCATTGATTTTTGCCATTGAAAAACGTCCAGAAATGATTGAAGCTACTGACTGAATGAAAGGAGCTGGCATCTCACTCTCTTTTAATCTTCTTTATTATGCTAAGAGGAGCAGGAAAAAGCAAAAAATTTCAGAATTGCACCTTGCAATGCGGAGAAATTACAGTTTGTGCATTTACAATATTCATTGATTTTTGCCATTGAAAAACATCCAGAAATGATTGAAGCTACTGACTGAATGAAAGGAGCTGGCATCTCACTCTCTTTGAATCTTCTTTATCATGCTAAGAGGAGCAGGAAAAAGCAAAAAATTTCAGAATTGCACCTTGCAATGCGGAGAAATTACTGTTTGTGCATTTACAATATTCATTGATTTTTGCCATTGAAAAACATCATGTTATTCATATACCAGAAATGTTTGAAGCTACTGACTGAATGAAAGGAGCTGGCATCTCACTCTCTTTGAATCTTCTTTATCATGCTAAGAGGAGCAGGAAAAAGCAAAAAATTTCAGAATTGCACCTTGCAATGTGGAGAAATTACTGTTTGTGCATTTACAATATTCATTGATTTTTACCATTGAAAAACGTCCAGAAATGATTGAAGCTACTGACTGAATGAAAGTAGCTGGCATCTCACTCTCTTTGAATCTTCTTTATCATGCTAAGAGGAGCAGGAAAAAGCAAAAAATTTCAGACTTGCACCTTGCAATGCGGAGAAATTACTGTTTGTGCATTTACAATATTCATTGATTTTTGCCATTGAAAAACATCATGTTATTCATATACCAGAAATGTTTGAAGCTACTGACTGAATGAAAGGAGCTGGCATCTCACTCTCTTTGAATCTTCTTTATCATGCTAAGAGGAGCAGGAAAAAGCAAAAAATTTCAGAATTGCACCTTGCAATGCGGAGAAATTACTGTTTGTGCATTTACAATATTCATTGATTTTTGCCATTGAAAAACGTCCAAAATGATTGAAGCTACTGACTGAATGAAAGGAGCTGGCATCTCACTCTCTTTGAATCTTGTTTATCATGCTAAGAGGAGCAGGAAAAAGCAAAAAATTTCAGAATTGCACCTTGCAATGCGGAGAAATTACTGTTTGTGCATTTACAATATTCATTGATTTTTGCCATTGAAAAACATCCAGAAATGATTGAAGCTACTGACTGAATGAAAGGAGCTGGCATCTCACTCTCTTTGAATCTTCTTTATCATGCTAAGAGGAGCAGGAAAAAGCAAAAAATTTCAGAATTGCACCTTGCAATGCGGAGAAATTACTGTTTGTGCATTTACAATATTCATTGATTTTTGCCATTGAAAAACATCATGTTATTCATATACCAGAAATGTTTGAAGCTACTGACTGAATGAAAGGAGCTGGCATCTCACTCTCTTTGAATCTTCTTTATCATGCTAAGAGGAGCAGGAAAAAGCAAAAAATTTCAGAATTGCACCTTGCAATGTGGAGAAATTACTGTTTGTGCATTTACAATATTCATTGATTTTTACCATTGAAAAACGTCCAGAAATGATTGAAGCTACTGACTGAATGAAAGTAGCTGGCATCTCACTCTCTTTGAATCTTCTTTATCATGCTAAGAGGAGCAGGAAAAAGCAAAAAATTTCAGACTTGCACCTTGCAATGCGGAGAAATTACTGTTTGTGCATTTACAATATTCATTGATTTTTGCCATTGAAAAACATCATGTTATTCATATACCAGAAATGTTTGAAGCTACTGACTGAATGAAAGGAGCTGGCATCTCACTCTCTTTGAATCTTCTTTATCATGCTAAGAGGAGCAGGAAAAAGCAAAAAATTTCAGAATTGCACCTTGCAATGCGGAGAAATTACTGTTTGTGCATTTACAATATTCATTGATTTTTGCCATTGAAAAACGTCCAGAAATGATTGAAGCTACTGACTGAATGAAAGGAGCTGGCATCTCACTCTCTTTGAATCTTGTTTATCATGCTAAGAGGAGCAGGAAAAAGCAAAAAATTTCAGAATTGCACCTTGCAATGCGGAGAAATTACTGTTTGTGCATTTACAATATTCATTGATTTTTGCCATTGAAAAACATCCAGAAATGATTGAAGCTACTGACTGAATGAAAGGAGCTGGCATCTCACTCTCTTTGAATCTTCTTTATCATGCTAAGAGGAGCAGGAAAAAGCAAAAAATTTCAGAATTGCACCTTGCAATGCGGAGAAATTACTGTTTGTGCATTTACAATATTCATTGATTTTTGCCATTGAAAAACATCATGTTATTCATATACCAGAAATGTTTGAAGCTACTGACTGAATGAAAGGAGCTGGCATCTCACTCTCTTTGAATCTTCTTTATCATGCTAAGAGGAGCAGGAAAAAGCAAAAAATTTCATAATTGCACCTTGCAATGCGGAGAAATTACTGTTTGTGCATTTACAATATTCATTGATTTTTGCCATTGAAAAACGTCCAGAAATGATTGAAGCTACTGACTGAATGAAAGGAGCTGGCATCTCACTCTCTTTGAATCATGTTTATCATGCTAAGAGGAGCAGGAAAAAGCAAAAAATTTCAGAATTGCACCTTGCAATGCGGAGAAATTACTGTTTGTGCATTTACAATATTCATTGATTTTTGCCATTGAAAAACGTCCAGAAATTATTGAAGCTACTGACTGAATGAAAGGAGCTGGCATCTCACTCTCTTTGAATCTTCTTTATCATGCTAAGAGGAGCAGGAAAAAGCAAAAAATTTCAGAATTGCACCTTGCAATGCGGAGAAATTACTGTTTGTGCATTTACAATATTCATTGATTTTTGCCATTGAAAAACATCATGTTATTCATATACCAGAAATGATTGAAGCTACTGACTGAATGAAAGGAGCTGGCATCTCACTCTCTTTGAATCTTCTTTATCATGCTAAGAGGAGCAGGAAAAAGTAAAAAATTTCAGAATTGCACTATGCAATGCGGAGAAATTACTGTTTGTGCATTTATAATATTCAATGATTTTTGCCATTGAAAAACGTCCAGAAATGATTGAAGCTACTGACTGAACGAAAGGAGCTGGCATCTCACTCTCTTTGAATCTTCTTTATCATGCTAAGAGGAGCAGGAAAAAGCAAAAAATTTCAGAATTGCACCTTGCAATGCGGAGAAATTACTGTCTGTGCATTTACAATATTCATTGATTTTTGCCATTGAAAAACATCATGTTATTCATATACCAGAAATGTTTGAAGCTACTGACTGAATGAAAGGAGCTGGCATCTCACTCTCTTTGAATCTTCTTTATCATGCTAAGAGGAGCAGGAAAAAGCAAAAAATTTCAGAATTGCAACTTGCAATGCGGAGAAATTACTGTTTGTGCATTTACAATATTCATTGATTTTTGCCATTGAAAAACGTCCAGAAATGATTGAAGCTACTGACTGAATGAAAGGAGCTGGCATCTCACTCTCTTTGAATCTTCTTTATCATGCTAAGAGGAGCAGGTAAAAGCAAAAAATTTCAGAATTGCACCTTGCAATGCGGAGAAATTACTGTTTGTGCATTTGCAATATTCATTGATTTTTGCCATTGAAAAACGTCCAGAAATGATTGAAGCTACTGACTGAATGAAAGGAGCTGGCATCTCACTCTCTTTGAATCTTCTTTATCATGCTAAGAGGAGCAGGAAAAAGCAAAAAATTTCAGAATTGCACCTTGCAATGCGGAGAAATTACTGTTTGTGCATTTACAATATTCATTGATTTTTGCCATTGAAAAACATCATGTTATTCATATACCAGAAATGATTGAAGCTACTGACTGAATGAAAGGAGCTGGCATCTCACTCTCTTTGAATCTTCTTTATCATGCTAAGAGGAGCAGGAAAAAGCAAAAAATTTCAGAATTGCACCTTGCAATGCGGAGAAATTACTGTTTGTGCATTTACAATATTCATTGATTTTTGCCATTGAAAAACATCATGTTATTCATATACCAGAAATGTTTGAAGCTACTGACTGAATGAAAGGAGCTGGCATCTCACTCTCTTTGAATCTTCTTTATCATGCTAAGAGGAGCAGGAAAAAGCAAAAAATTTCAGAATTGCACCTTGCAATGCGGAGAAATTACTGTTTGTGCATTTACAATATTCAATGATTTTTGCCATTGAAAAAAGTCCAGAAATGATTGAAGCTACTGACTCAATGAAAGGAGCTGGCATCTCACTCTCTTTGAATCTTCTTTATCATGCTAAGAGGAGCAGGAAAAAGCAAAAAATTTCAGAATTGCACCTTGCAATGCGGAGAAATTACTGTTTGTGCATTTACAATATTCATTGATTTTTGCCATTGAAAAACATCATGTTATTCATATACCAGAAATGTTTGAAGCTACTGACTGAATGAAAGGAGCTGGCATCTCACTCTCTTTGAATCTTCTTTATCATGCTAAGAGGAGCAGGAAAAAGCAAAAAATTTCAGAATTGCACCTTGCAATGCGGAGAAATTACTGTTTGTGCATTTACAATATTCATTGATTTTTGCCATTGAAAAACATGTTATTCATATACCAGAAATGTTTGAAGCTACTGACTGAATGAAAGGAGCTGGCATCTCACTCTCTTTGAATCTTCTTTATCATGCTAAGAGGAGCAGGAAAAAGCAAAAAATTTCAGAATTGCACCTTGCAATGCGGAGAAATTACAGTTTGTGCATTTACAATATTCATTGATTTTTGCCATTGAAAAACGTCCAGAAATGATTGAAGCTACTGACTGAATGAAAGGAGCTGGCATCTCACTCTCTTTGAATCTTCTTTATCATGCTAAGAGGAGCAGGAAAAAGCAAAAAATTTCAGAATTGCACCTTGCAATGCGGAGAAATTACTGTTTGTGCATTTACAATATTCATTGATTTTTGCCATTGAAAAACGTCCAGAAATGATTGAAGCTACTGACTGAATGAAAGGAGCTGGCATCTCACTCTCTTTGAATCTTCTTTATCATGCTAAGAGGAGCAGGAAAAAGCAAAAAATTTCAGAATTGCTCCTTGCAATGCGGAGAAATTACTGTTTGTGCATTTACAATATTCATTGATTTTTGCCATTGAAAAACATGTTATTCATATACCAGAAATGTTTGAAGCTACTGACTGAATGAAAGGAGCTGGCATCTCACTCTCTTTGAATCTTCTTTATCATGCTAAGAGGAGCAGGAAAAAGCAAAAAATTTCAGAATTGCACCTTGCAATGCGGAGAAATTACTGTTTGTGCATTTACAATATTCATTGATTTTTGCCATTGAAAAACGTCCAGAAATGATTGAAGCTACTGACTGAATGAAAGGAGCTGGCATCTCACTCTCTTTGAATCTTCTTTATCATGCTAAGAGGAGCAGGAAAAAGCAAAAAATTTCAGAATTGCACCTTGCAATGCGGAGAAATTACTGTTTGTGCATTTACAATATTCATTGATTTTTGCCATTGAAAAACGTTCAGAAATGATTGAAGCTACTGACTGAATGAAAGGAGCTGGCATCTCACTCTCTTTGAATCTTCTTTATCATGCTAAGAGGAGCAGGAAAAAGCAAAAAATTTCAGAATTGCGCCTTGCAATGCGGAGAAATTAGTGTTTGTGCATTTACAAAATTCATTGATTTTTGCCATTGAAAAACATCATGTTATTCATTTACCAGAAATGATTGAAGCTACTGACTGAATGAAAGGAGCTGGCATCTCACTCTCTTTGAATCTTCTTTATCATGCTAAGAGGAGCAGGAAAAAGCAAAAAATTTCAGAATTGCACCTTGCAATGCGGAGAAATTACTGTTTGTGCATTTACAATATTCATTGATTTTTGCCATTGAAAAACGTCCAGAAATGATTGAAGCTACTGACTGAATGAAAGGAGCTGGCATCTCACTCTCTTTGAATCTTCTTTATCATGCTAAGAGGAGCAGGAAAAAGCAAAAAATTTCAGAATTGCACCTTGCAATGCGGAGAAATTACTGTTTGTGCATTTACAATATTCATTGATTTTTACCATTGAAAAACGTCCAGAAATAATTGAAGCTACTGACTGAATGAAAGTAGCTGGCATCTCACTCTCTTTGAATCTTCTTTATCATGCTAAGAGGAGCAGGAAAAAGCAAAAAATTTCAGACTTGCACCTTGCAATGCGGAGAAATTACTGTTTGTGCATTTACAATATTCATTGATTTTTGCCATTGAAAAACATCATGTTATTCATATACCAGAAATGTTTGAAGCTACTGACTGAATGAAAGGAGCTGGCATCTCACTCTCTTTGAATCTTCTTTATCATGCTAAGAGGAGCAGGAAAAAGCAATAAATTTCAGAATTGCACCTTGCAATGCGGAGAAATTACTGTTTGTGCATTTACAATATTCATTGATTTTTGCCATTGAAAAACGTCCAGAAATGATTGAAGCTACTGACTGAATGAAAGGAGCTGGCATCTCACTCTCTTTGAATCTTCTTTATCATGCTAAGAGGAGCAGGAAAAAGCAAAAAATTTCAGAATTGCACCTTACAATGCGGAGAAATTACAGTTTGTGCATTTACAATATTCATTGATTTTTGCCATTGAAAAACGTCCAGAAATGATTGAAGCTACTGACTGAATGAAAGGAGCTGGCATCTCACTCTCTTTGAATCTTCTTTATCATGCTAAGAGGAGCAGGAAAAAGCAAAAAATTTCAGAATTGCACCTTGCAATGCGGAGAAATTACTGTTTGTGCATTTACAATATTCATTGATTTTTGCCATTGAAAAACGTCCAGAAATGATTGAAGCTACTGACTGAATGAAAGGAGCTGGCATCTCACTCTCTTTGAATCTTCTTTATCATGCTAAGAGGAGCAGGAAAAAGCAAAACATTTCAGAATTGCACCTTGCAATGCGGAGAAATTACTGTTTGTGCATTTACAATATTCATTGATTTTTGCCATTGAAAAACATCATGTTATTCATATACCAGAAATGTTTGAAGCTACTGACTGAATGAAAGGAGCTGGCATCTCACTCTCTTTGAATCTTCTTTATCATGCTAAGAGGAGCAGGAAAAAGCAAAAAATTTCAGAATTGCACCTTGCAATGCGGAGAAATTACTGTTTGTGCAATTACAATATTCATTGATTTTTGCCATTGAAAAACGTCCAGAAATGATTGAAGCTACTGACTGAATGAAAGGAGCTGGCATCTCACTCTCTATGAATCTTCTTTATCATGCTAAGAGGAGCAGGAAAAGCAAAAAATTTCAGAATTGCACCTTGCAATGCGAAGAAATTACAGTTTGTGCATTTACAATATTCATTGACTTTTGCCATTGAAAAACATCCGGAAATGATTGAAGCTACTGACTGAATGAAAGGAGCTGGCATCTCACTCTCTTTGAATCTTCTTTATCATGCTAAGAGGAGCAGGAAAAAGCAAAAAATTTCAGAATTGCACCTTGCAATGCGGAGAAATTACTGTTTGTGCATTTACAATATTCATTGATTTTTGCCATTGAAAAACGTCCAGAAATGATTGAAGCTACTGACTGAATGAAAGGAGCTGGCATCTCACTCTCTTTGAATCTTCTTTATCATGCTAAGAGGAGCAGGAAAAAGCAAAAAATTTCAGAATTGCGCCTTGCAATGCGGAGAAATTACTGTTTGTGCATTTACAAAATTCATTGATTTTTGCCATTGAAAAACATCATGTTATTCATTTACCAGAAATGATTGAAGCTACTGACTGAATGAAAGGAGCTGGCATCTCACTCTCTTTGAATCTTCTTTATCATGCTAAGAGGAGCAGGAAAAAGCAAAACATTTCAGAATTGCACCTTGCAATGCGAAGAAATTACTGTTTGTGCATTTACAATATTCATTGATTTTTGCCATTGAAAAACGTCCAGAAATGATTGAAGCTACTGACTGAATGAAAGGAGCTGGCATCTCACTCTCTTTGAATCTTCTTTATCATGCTAAGAGGAGCAGGAAAAAGCAACAAATTTCAGACTTGCACCTTGCAATGCGGAGAAATTACTGTTTGTGCATTTACAATATTCATTGATTTTTGCCATTGAAAAACATCATGTTATTCATATACCAGAAATGTTTGAAGCTACTGACTGAATGAAAGGAGCTGGCATCTCACTCTCTATGAATCTTCTTTATCATGCTAAGAGGAGCAGGAAAAGCAAAAAATTTCAGAATTGCACCTTGCAATGCGAAGAAATTACAGTTTTTGCATTTACAATATTCATTGACTTTTGCCATTGAAAAACATCCGGAAATGATTGAAGCTACTGACTGAATGAAAGGAGCTGGCATCTCACTCTCTTTGAATCTTCTTTATCATGCTAAGAGGAGCAGGAAAAAGCAAAAAATTTCAGAATTGCACCTTGCAATGCGGAGAAATTACTGTTTGTGCATTTACAATATTCATTGATTTTTGCCATTGAAAAACGTCCAGAAATGATTGAAGCTACTGACTGAATGAAAGGAGCTGGCATCTCACTCTCTTTGAATCTTCTTTATCATGCTAAGAGGAGCAGGAAAAAGCAAAAAATTTCAGAATTGCGCCTTGCAATGCGGAGAAATTACTGTTTGTGCATTTACAAAATTCATTGATTTTTGCCATTGAAAAACATCATGTTATTCATTTACCAGAAATGATTGAAGCTACTGACTGAATGAAAGGAGCTGGCATCTCACTCTCTTTGAATCTTCTTTATCATGCTAAGAGGAGCAGGAAAAAGCAAAACATTTCAGAATTGCACCTTGCAATGCGAAGAAATTACTGTTTGTGCATTTACAATATTCATTGATTTTTGCCATTGAAAAACGTCCAGAAATGATTGAAGCTACTGACTGAATGAAAGTAGCTGGCATCTCACTCTCTTTGAATCTTCTTTATCATGCTAAGAGGAGCAGGAAAAAGCAACAAATTTCAGACTTGCACCTTGCAATGTGGAGAAATTACTGTTTGTGCATTTACAATATTCATTGATTTTTGCCATTGAAAAACATCATGTTATTCATATACCAGAAATGTTTGAAGCTACTGACTGAATGAAAGGAGCTGGCATCTCACTCTCTTTGAATCTTCTTTATCATGCTAAGAGGAGCAGGAAAAAGCAAAAAATTTCAGAATTGCACCTTGCAATGCGGAGAAATTACTGTTTGTACATTTACAATATTCATTGATTTTTGCCATTGAAAAACGTCCAGAAATGATTGAAGCTACTGACTGAATGAAAGGAGCTGGCATCTCACTCACTTTGAATCTTCTTTATCATGCTAAGAGGAGCAGGAAAAAGCAAAAAATTTCAGAATTGCACCTTGCAATGCGGAGAAATTACTGTTTGTGCATTTACAATATTCATTGATTTTTGCCATTGAAAAACGTCCAGAAATGATTGAAGCTACTGACTGAATGAAAGGAGCTGGCATCTCACTCTCTTTGAATCTTCTTTATCATGCTAAGAGGAGCAGGAAAAAGCAAACAATTTCAGAATTGCGCCTTGCAATGCGGAGAAATTACTGTTTGTGCATTTACAAAATTCATTGATTTTTGCCATTGAAAAACATCATGTTATTCATTTACCAGAAATGATTGAAGCTACTGACTGAATGAAAGGAGCTGGCATCTCACTCTCTTTGAATCTTCTTTATCATGCTAAGAGGAGCAGGAAAAAGCAAAAAATTTCAGAATTGCACCTTGCAATGCGGAGAAATTACTGTTTGTGCATTTACAATATTCATTGATTTTTGCCATTGAAAAACGTCCAGAAATGATTGAAGCTACTGACTGAATGAAAGGAGCTGGCATCTCACTCTCTTTGAATCTTCTTTATCATGCTAAGAGGAGCGGGAAAAAGCAAAAAATTTCAGAATTGCACCTTGCAATGCGGAGAAATTACTGTTTGTGCATATACAATATTCATTGATTTTTACCATTGAAAAACGTCCAGAAATGATTGAAGCTACTGACTGAATGAAAGTAGCTGGCATCTCACTCTCTTTGAATCTTCTTTATCATGCTAAGAGGAGCAGGAAAAAGCAAAAAATTTCAGACTTGCACCTTGCAATGCGGAGAAATTACTGTTTGTGCATTTACAATATTCATTGATTTTTGCCATTGAAAAACATCATGTTATTCATATACCAGAAATGTTTGAAGCTACTGACTGAATGAAAGGAGCTGGCATCTCACTCTCTTTGAATCTTCTTTATCATGCTAAGAGGAGCAGGAAAAAGCAAAAAATTTCAGAATTGCACCTTGCAATGCGGAGAAATTACTGTTTGTGCATTTACAATATTCATTGATTTTTGCCATTGAAAAACATCATGTTATTCATATACCAGAAATGTTTGAAGCTACTGACTGAATGAAAGGAGCTGGCATCTCACTCTCTTTGAATCTTCTTTATCATGCTAAGAGGAGCAGGAAGAAGCAAAAAATTTCAGAATTGCACCTTGCAATGCGGAGAAATTACTGTTTGTGCATTTACAATATTCATTGATTTTTGCCATTGAAAAACGTCCAGAAATGATTGAAGCTACTGACTGAATGAAAGGAGCTGGCATCTCACTCTCTTTGAATCTTCTTTATCATGCTAAGAGGAGCAGGAAAAAGCAAAAAATTTCAGAATTGCACCTTACAATGCGGAGAAATTACAGTTTGTGCATTTACAATATTCATTGATTTTTGCCATTGAAAAACGTCCAGAAATGATTGAAGCTACTGACTGAATGAAAGGAGCTGGCATCTCACTCTCTTTGAATCTTCTTTATCATGCTAAGAGGAGCAGGAAAAAGCAAAAAATTTCAGAATTGCACCTTACAATGCGGAGAAATTACAGTTTGTGCATTTACAATATTCATTGATTTTTGCCATTGAAAAACGTCCAGAAATGATTGAAGCTACTGACTGAATGAAAGGAGCTGGCATCTCACTCTCTTTGAATCTTCTTTATCATGCTAAGAGGAGCAGGAAAAAGCAAAAAATTTCAGAATTGCACCTTGCAATGCGGAGAAATTACTGTTTGTGCATTTACAATATTCATTGATTTTTGCCATTGAAAAACGTCCAGAAATGATTGAAGCTACTGACTGAATGAAAGGAGCTGGCATCTCACTCTCTTTGAATTTTCTTTATCATGCTAAGAGGAGCAGGAAAAAGCAAAAAATTTCAGAATTGCACCTTGCAATGCGGAGAAATTACTGTTTGTGCATTTACAATATTCATTGATTTTTGCCATTGAAAAACATGTTATTCATATACCAGAAATGTTTGAAGCTACTGACTGAATGAAAGGAGCTGGCACCTCACTCTCTTTGAATCTTCTTTATCATGCTAAGAGGAGCAGGATAAAGCAAAAAATTTCAGAATTGCACCTTGCAATGCGGAGAAATTACTGTTTGTGCATTTACAATATTCATTGATTTTTGCCATTGAAAAACGTCCAGAAATGATTGAAGCTACTGACTGAATGAAAGGAGCTGGCATCTCACTCTCTTTGAATCTTCTTTATCATGCTAAGAGGAGCTGGAAAAAGCAAAAAATTTCAGAATTGCACCTTGCAATGCGGAGAAATTACTGTTTGTGCATTTACAATATTCATTAATTTTTGCCATTGAAAAACATCATGTTATTCATATACCAGAAATGTTTGAAGCTACTGACTGAATGAAAGGAGCTGGCATCTCACTCTCTTTGAATCTTCTTTATCATGCTAAGAGGAGCAGGAAAAAGCAAAAAATTTCAGAATTGCACCTTGCAATGCGGAGAAATTACTGTTTGTGCATTTACAATATTCATTGATTTTTGCCATTGAAAAACGTCCAGAAATGATTGAAGCTACTGACTGAATGAAAGGAGCTGGCATCTCACTCTCTTTGAATCTTCTTTATCATGCTAAGAGGAGCAGGAAAAAGCAAAAAATTTCAGAATTGCACCTTGCAATGCGGAGAAATTACAGTTTGTGCATTTACAATATTCATTGATTTTTGCCATTGAAAAACGTCCAGAAATGATTGAAGCTACTGACTGAATGAAAGGAGCTGGCATCTCACTCTCTTTGAATCTTCTTTATCATGCTAAGAGGAGCAGGAAAAAGCAAAAAATTTCAGAATTGCTCCTTGCAATGCGGAGAAATTACTGTTTGTGCATTTACAATATTCATTGATTTTTGCCATTGAAAAACATGTTATTCATATACCAGAAATGTTTGAAGCTACTGACTGAATGAAAGGAGCTGGCACCTCACTCTCTTTGAATCTTCTTTATCATGCTAAGAGGAGCAGGAAAAAGCAAAAAATTTCAGAATTGCACCTTGCAATGCGGAGAAATTGCTGTTTGTGCATTTACAATATTCATTGATTTTTGCCATTGAAAAACGTCCAGAAATGATTGAAGCTACTGACTGAATGAAAGGAGCTGGCATCTCACTCTCTTTATATCTTTTTTATCATGCTAAGAGGAGCAGGAAAAAGCAAAAAATTTCAGAATTGCACCTTGCAATGCGGAGAAATTACTGTTTGTGCATTTACAATATTCATTGATTTTTGCCATTGAAAAACATCATGTTATTCATATACCAGAAATGATTGAAGCTACTGACTGAATGAAAGGAGCTGGCATCTCACTCTCTTTGAATCTTCTTTATCATGCTAAGAGGAGCAGGAAAATGTAAAAAATTTCAGAATTGCACCTTGCAATGCGGAGAAATTACTGTTTGTGCATTTACAATATTCAATGATTTTTGCCATTGAAAAACGTCCAGAAATGATTGAAGCTACTGACTGAACGAAAGGAGCTGGCATCTCACTCTCTTTGAATCTTCTTTATCATGCTAAGAGGAGCAGGAAAAAGCAAAAAATTTCAGAATTGCACCTTGCAATGCGGAGAAATTACTGTTTGTGCATTTACAATATTCATTGATTTTTGCCATTGAAAAACATCATGTTATTCATATACCAGAAATGTTTGAAGCTACTGACTGAATGAAAGGAGCTGGCATCTCACTCTCTTTGAATCTTCTTTATCATGCTAAGAGGAGCAGGAAAAAGCAAAAAATTTCAGAATTGCACCTTGCAATGCGGAGAAATTTCTGTTTGTGCATTTACAATATTCATTGATTTTTGCCATTGAAAAACGTCCAGAAATGATTGAAGCTACTGACTGAATGAAAGGAGCTGGCATCTCACTCTCTTTGAATCTTCTTTATCATGCTAAGGGGAGCAGGAAAAAGCAAAAAATTTCAGAATTGCACCTTGCAATGCGGAGAAATTACTGTTTGTGCATTTACAATATTCATTGATTTTTGCCATTGAAAAACGTCCAGAAATGATTGAAGCTACTGACTGAATGAAAGGAGCTGGCATCTCACTCTCTTTGAATCTTCTTTATCATGCTAAGAGGAGCAGGAAAAAGCAAAAAATTTCAGAATTGCACCTTACAATGCGGAGAAATTACAGTTTGTGCATTTACAATATTCATTGATTTTTGCCATTGAAAAACGTCCAGAAATGATTGAAGCTACTGACTGAATGAAAGGAGCTGGCATCTCACTCTCTTTGAATCTTCTTTATCATGCTAAGAGGAGCAGGAAAAAGCAAAAAATTTCAGAATTGCACCTTGCAATGCGGAGAAATTACAGTTTGTGCATTTACAATATTCATTGATTTTTGCCATTGAAAAACGTCCAGAAATGATTGAAGCTACTGACTGAATGAAAGGAGCTGGCATCTCACTCTCTTTGAATCTTCTTTATCATGCTAAGAGGAGCAGGAAAAAGCAAAAAATTTCAGAATTGCTCCTTGCAATGCGGAGAAATTACTGTTTGTGCATTTACAATATTCATTGATTTTTGCCATTGAAAAACATGTTATTCATATACCAGAAATGTTTGAAGCTACTGACTGAATGAAAGGAGCTGGCACCTCACTCTCTTTGAATCTTCTTTATCATGCTAAGAGGAGCAGGAAAAAGCAAAAAATTTCAGAATTGCACCTTGCAATGCGGAGAAATTGCTGTTTGTGCATTTACAATATTCATTGATTTTTGCCATTGAAAAACGTCCAGAAATGATTGAAGCTACTGACTGAATGAAAGGAGCTGGCATCTCACTCTCTTTGAATCTTTTTTATCATGCTAAGAGGAGCAGGAAAAAGCAAAAAATTTCAGAATTGCACCTTGCAATGCGGAGAAATTACTGTTTGTGCATTTACAATATTCATTGATTTTTGCCATTGAAAAACATCATGTTATTCATATACCAGAAATGATTGAAGCTACTGACTGAATGAAAGGAGCTGGCATCTCACTCTCTTTGAATCTTCTTTATCATGCTAAGAGGAGCAGGAAAATGTAAAAAATTTCAGAATTGCACCTTGCAATGCGGAGAAATTACTGTTTGTGCATTTACAATATTCAATGATTTTTGCCATTGAAAAACGTCCAGAAATGATTGAAGCTACTGACTGAACGAAAGGAGCTGGCATCTCACTCTCTTTGAATCTTCTTTATCATGCTAAGAGGAGCAGGAAAAAGCAAAAAATTTCAGAATTGCACCTTGCAATGCGGAGAAATTTCTGTTTGTGCATTTACAATATTCATTGATTTTTGCCATTGAAAAACGTCCAGAAATGATTGAAGCTACTGACTGAATGAAAGGAGCTGGCATCTCACTCTCTTTGAATCTTCTTTATCATGCTAAGGGGAGCAGGAAAAAGCAAAAAATTTCAGAATTGCACCTTGCAATGCGGAGAAATTACTGTTTGTGCATTTACAATATTCATTGATTTTTGCCATTGAAAAACGTCCAGAAATGATTGAAGCTACTGACTGAATGAAAGGAGCTGGCATCTCACTCTCTTTGAATCTTCTTTATCATGCTAAGAGGAGCAGGAAAAAGCAAAAAATTTCAGACTTGCACCTTGCAATGCGGAGAAATTACTGTTTGTGCATTTACAATATTCATTGATTTTTGCCATTGAAAAACATCATGTTATTCATATACCAGAAATGTTTGAAGCTACTGACTGAATGAAAGGAGCTGGCATCTCACTCTCTTTGAATCTTCTTTATCATGCTAAGAGGAGCAGGAAAAAGCAAAAAATTTCAGAATTGCACCTTGCAATGCGGAGAAATTACTGTTTGTGCATTTACAATATTCATTGATTTTTGCCATTGAAAAACGTCCAGAAATGATTGAAGCTACTGACTGAATGAAAGGAGCTGGCATCTCACTCTCTTTGAATCTTGTTTATCATGCTAAGAGGAGCAGGAAAAAGCAAAAAATTTCAGAATTGCACCTTGCAATGCGGAGAAATTACTGTTTGTGCATTTACAATATTCATTGATTTTTGCCATTGAAAAACATCCAGAAATGATTGAAGCTACTGACTGAATGAAAGGAGCTGGCATCTCACTCTCTTTGAATCTTCTTTATCATGCTAAGAGGAGCAGGAAAAAGCAAAAAATTTCAGAATTGCACCTTGCAATGCGGAGAAATTACTGTTTGTGCATTTACAATATTCATTGATTTTTGCCATTGAAAAACATCATGTTATTCATATACCAGAAATGTTTGAAGCTACTGACTGAATGAAAGGAGCTGGCATCTCACTCTCTTTGAATCTTCTTTATCATGCTAAGAGGAGCAGGAAAAAGCAAAAAATTTCAGAATTGCACCTTGCAATGTGGAGAAATTACTGTTTGTGCATTTACAATATTCATTGATTTTTACCATTGAAAAACGTCCAGAAATGATTGAAGCTACTGACTGAATGAAAGTAGCTGGCATCTCACTCTCTTTGAATCTTCTTTATCATGCTAAGAGGAGCAGGAAAAAGCAAAAAATTTCAGACTTGCACCTTGCAATGCGGAGAAATTACTGTTTGTGCATTTACAATATTCATTGATTTTTGCCATTGAAAAACATCATGTTATTCATATACCAGAAATGTTTGAAGCTACTGACTGAATGAAAGGAGCTGGCATCTCACTCTCTTTGAATCTTCTTTATCATGCTAAGAGGAGCAGGAAAAAGCAAAAAATTTCAGAATTGCACCTTGCAATGCGGAGAAATTACTGTTTGTGCATTTACAATATTCATTGATTTT
This sequence comes from Phyllobates terribilis, assembly GCF_046119375.1. Lineage (NCBI taxonomy): Eukaryota > Metazoa > Chordata > Amphibia > Anura > Dendrobatidae > Phyllobates > Phyllobates terribilis. The sequence goes on from NW_027364408.1 coordinate 95,935, forward strand.
TGCCATTGAAAAACGTCCAGAAATGATTGAAGCTACTGACTGAATGAAAGGAGCTGGCATCTCACTCTCTTTGAATCTTGTTTATCATGCTAAGAGGAGCAGGAAAAAGCAAAAAATTTCAGAATTGCACCTTGCAATGCGGAGAAATTACTGTTTGTGCATTTACAATATTCATTGATTTTTGCCATTGAAAAACATCCAGAAATGATTGAAGCTACTGACTGAATGAAAGGAGCTGGCATCTCACTCTCTTTGAATCTTCTTTATCATGCTAAGAGGAGCAGGAAAAAGCAAAAAATTTCAGAATTGCACCTTGCAATGCGGAGAAATTACTGTTTGTGCATTTACAATATTCATTGATTTTTGCCATTGAAAAACATCATGTTATTCATATACCAGAAATGTTTGAAGCTACTGACTGAATGAAAGGAGCTGGCATCTCACTCTCTTTGAATCTTCTTTATCATGCTAAGAGGAGCAGGAAAAAGCAAAAAATTTCATAATTGCACCTTGCAATGCGGAGAAATTACTGTTTGTGCATTTACAATATTCATTGATTTTTGCCATTGAAAAACGTCCAGAAATGATTGAAGCTACTGACTGAATGAAAGGAGCTGGCATCTCACTCTCTTTGAATCATGTTTATCATGCTAAGAGGAGCAGGAAAAAGCAAAAAATTTCAGAATTGCACCTTGCAATGCGGAGAAATTACTGTTTGTGCATTTACAATATTCATTGATTTTTGCCATTGAAAAACGTCCAGAAATTATTGAAGCTACTGACTGAATGAAAGGAGCTGGCATCTCACTCTCTTTGAATCTTCTTTATCATGCTAAGAGGAGCAGGAAAAAGCAAAAAATTTCAGAATTGCACCTTGCAATGCGGAGAAATTACTGTTTGTGCATTTACAATATTCATTGATTTTTGCCATTGAAAAACATCATGTTATTCATATACCAGAAATGATTGAAGCTACTGACTGAATGAAAGGAGCTGGCATCTCACTCTCTTTGAATCTTCTTTATCATGCTAAGAGGAGCAGGAAAAAGTAAAAAATTTCAGAATTGCACTATGCAATGCGGAGAAATTACTGTTTGTGCATTTATAATATTCAATGATTTTTGCCATTGAAAAACGTCCAGAAATGATTGAAGCTACTGACTGAACGAAAGGAGCTGGCATCTCACTCTCTTTGAATCTTCTTTATCATGCTAAGAGGAGCAGGAAAAAGCAAAAAATTTCAGAATTGCACCTTGCAATGCGGAGAAATTACTGTCTGTGCATTTACAATATTCATTGATTTTTGCCATTGAAAAACATCATGTTATTCATATACCAGAAATGTTTGAAGCTACTGACTGAATGAAAGGAGCTGGCATCTCACTCTCTTTGAATCTTCTTTATCATGCTAAGAGGAGCAGGAAAAAGCAAAAAATTTCAGAATTGCAACTTGCAATGCGGAGAAATTACTGTTTGTGCATTTACAATATTCATTGATTTTTACCATTGAAAAACGTCCAGAAATGATTGAAGCTACTGACTGAATGAAAGGAGCTGGCATCTCACTCTCTTTGAATCTTCTTTATCATGCTAAGAGGAGCAGGTAAAAGCAAAAAATTTCAGAATTGCACCTTGCAATGCGGAGAAATTACTGTTTGTGCATTTGCAATATTCATTGATTTTTGCCATTGAAAAACGTCCAGAAATGATTGAAGCTACTGACTGAATGAAAGGAGCTGGCATCTCACTCTCTTTGAATCTTCTTTATCATGCTAAGAGGAGCAGGAAAAAGCAAAAAATTTCAGAATTGCACCTTGCAATGCGGAGAAATTACTGTTTGTGCATTTACAATATTCATTGATTTTTGCCATTGAAAAACATCATGTTATTCATATACCAGAAATGATTGAAGCTACTGACTGAATGAAAGGAGCTGGCATCTCACTCTCTTTGAATCTTCTTTATCATGCTAAGAGGAGCAGGAAAAAGCAAAAAATTTCAGAATTGCACCTTGCAATGCGGAGAAATTACTGTTTGTGCATTTACAATATTCATTGATTTTTGCCATTGAAAAACATCATGTTATTCATATACCAGAAATGTTTGAAGCTACTGACTGAATGAAAGGAGCTGGCATCTCACTCTCTTTGAATCTTCTTTATCATGCTAAGAGGAGCAGGAAAAAGCAAAAAATTTCAGAATTGCACCTTGCAATGCGGAGAAATTACTGTTTGTGCATTTACAATATTCAATGATTTTTGCCATTGAAAAAAGTCCAGAAATGATTGAAGCTACTGACTCAATGAAAGGAGCTATCATCTCACTCTCTTTGAATCTTCTTTATCATGCTAAGAGGAGCAGGAAAAAGCAAAAAATTTCAGAATTGCACCTTGCAATGCGGAGAAATTACTGTTTGTGCATTTACAATATTCATTGATTTTTGCCATTGAAAAACATCATGTTATTCATATACCAGAAATGTTTGAAGCTACTGACTGAATGAAAGGAGCTGGCATCTCACTCTCTTTGAATCTTCTTTATCATGCTAAGAGGAGCAGGAAAAAGCAAAAAATTTCAGAATTGCACCTTGCAATGCGGAGAAATTACTGTTTGTGCATTTACAATATTCATTGATTTTTGCCATTGAAAAACATGTTATTCATATACCAGAAATGTTTGAAGCTACTGACTGAATGAAAGGAGCTGGCATCTCACTCTCTTTGAATCTTCTTTATCATGCTAAGAGGAGCAGGAAAAAGCAAAAAATTTCAGAATTGCACCTTGCAATGCGGAGAAATTACAGTTTGTGCATTTACAATATTCATTGATTTTTGCCATTGAAAAACGTCCAGAAATGATTGAAGCTACTGACTGAATGAAAGGAGCTGGCATCTCACTCTCTTTGAATCTTCTTTATCATGCTAAGAGGAGCAGGAAAAAGCAAAAAATTTCAGAATTGCACCTTGCAATGCGGAGAAATTACTGTTTGTGCATTTACAATATTCATTGATTTTTGCCATTGAAAAACGTCCAGAAATGATTGAAGCTACTGACTGAATGAAAGGAGCTGGCATCTCACTCTCTTTGAATCTTCTTTATCATGCTAAGAGGAGCAGGAAAAAGCAAAAAATTTCAGAATTGCTCCTTGCAATGCGGAGAAATTACTGTTTGTGCATTTACAATATTCATTGATTTTTGCCATTGAAAAACATGTTATTCATATACCAGAAATGTTTGAAGCTACTGACTGAATGAAAGGAGCTGGCACCTCACTCTCTTTGAATCTTCTTTATCATGCTAAGAGGAGCAGGAAAAAGCAAAAAATTTCAGAATTGCACCTTGCAATGCGGAGAAATTACTGTTTGTGCATTTACAATATTCATTGATTTTTGCCATTGAAAAACGTCCAGAAATGATTGAAGCTACTGACTGAATGAAAGGAGCTGGCATCTCACTCTCTTTGAATCTTCTTTATCATGCTAAGAGGAGCAGGAAAAAGCAAAAAATTTCAGAATTGCACCTTGCAATGCGGAGAAATTACTGTTTGTGCATTTACAATATTCATTGATTTTTGCCATTGAAAAACGTTCAGAAATGATTGAAGCTACTGACTGAATGAAAGGAGCTGGCATCTCACTCTCTTTGAATCTTCTTTATCATGCTAAGAGGAGCAGGAAAAAGCAAAAAATTTCAGAATTGCGCCTTGCAATGCGGAGAAATTAGTGTTTGTGCATTTACAAAATTCATTGATTTTTGCCATTGAAAAACATCATGTTATTCATTTACCAGAAATGATTGAAGCTACTGACTGAATGAAAGGAGCTGGCATCTCACTCTCTTTGAAACTTCTTTATCATGCTAAGAGGAGCAGGAAAAAGCAAAAAATTTCAGAATTGCACCTTGCAATGCGGAGAAATTACTGTTTGTGCAATTACAATATTCATTGATTTTTGCCATTGAAAAACGTCCAGAAATGATTGAAGCTACTGACTGAATGAAAGGAGCTGGCATCTCACTCTCTATGAATCTTCTTTATCATGCTAAGAGGAGCAGGAAAAGCAAAAAATTTCAGAATTGCACCTTGCAATGCGAAGAAATTACAGTTTGTGCATTTACAATATTCATTGACTTTTGCCATTGAAAAACATCCAGAAATGATTGAAGCTACTGACTGAATGAAAGGAGCTGGCATCTCACTCTCTTTGAATCTTCTTTATCATGCTAAGAGGAGCAGGAAAAAGCAAAAAATTTCAGAATTGCACCTTGCAATGCGGAGAAATTACTGTTTGTGCATTTACAATATTCATTGATTTTTGCCATTGAAAAACATCATGTTATTCATATACCAGAAATGTTTGAAGCTACTGACTGAATGAAAGGAGCTGGCATCTCACTCTCTTTGAATCTTCTTTATCATGCTAAGAGGAGCAGGAAAAAGCAAAAAATTTCAGAATTGCACCTTGCAATGTGGAGAAATTACTGTTTGTGCATTTACAATATTCATTGATTTTTACCATTGAAAAACCTCCAGAAATGATTGAAGCTACTGACTGAATGAAAGTAGCTGGCCTCTCACTCTCTTTGAATCTTCTTTATCATGCTAAGAGGAGCAGGAAAAAGCAAAAAATTTCAGACTTGCACCTTGCAATGCGGAGAAATTACTGTTTGTGCATTTACAATATTCATTGATTTTTGCCATTGAAAAACATCATGTTATTCATATACCAGAAATGTTTGAAGCTACTGACTGAATGAAAGGAGCTGGCATCTCACTCTCTTTGAATCTTCTTTATCATGCTAAGAGGAGCAGGAAAAAGCAAAAAATTTCAGAATTGCACCTTGCAATGCGGAGAAATTACTGTTTGTGCATTTACAATATTCATTGATTTTTGCCATTGAAAAACGTCCAGAAATGATTGAAGCTACTGACTGAATGAAAGGAGCTGGCATCTCACTCTCTTTGAATCTTGTTTATCATGCTAAGAGGAGCAGGAAAAAGCAAAAAATTTCAGAATTGCACCTTGCAATGCGGAGAAATTACTGTTTGTGCATTTACAATATTCATTGATTTTTGCCATTGAAAAACATCCAGAAATGATTGAAGCTACTGACTGAATGAAAGGAGCTGGCATCTCACTCTCTTTGAATCTTCTTTATCATGCTAAGAGGAGCAGGAAAAAGCAAAAAATTTCAGAATTGCACCTTGCAATGCGGAGAAATTACTGTTTGTGCATTTACAATATTCATTGATTTTTGCCATTGAAAAACATCATGTTATTCATATACCAGAAATGTTTGAAGCTACTGACTGAATGAAAGGAGCTGGCATCTCACTCTCTTTGAATCTTCTTTATCATGCTAAGAGGAGCAGGAAAAAGCAAAAAATTTCATAATTGCACCTTGCAATGCGGAGAAATTACTGTTTGTGCATTTACAATATTCATTGATTTTTGCCATTGAAAAACGTCCAGAAATGATTGAAGCTACTGACTGAATGAAAGGAGCTGGCATCTCACTCTCTTTGAATCATGTTTATCATGCTAAGAGGAGCAGGAAAAAGCAAAAAATTTCAGAATTGCACCTTGCAATGCGGAGAAATTACAGTTTGTGCATTTACAATATTCATTGATTTTTGCCATTGAAAAACGTCCAGAAATTATTGAAGCTACTGACTGAATGAAAGGAGCTGGCATCTCACTCTCTTTGAATCTTCTTTATCATGCTAAGAGGAGCAGGAAAAAGCAAAAAATTTCAGAATTGCACCTTGCAATGCGGAGAAATTACTGTTTGTGCATTTACAATATTCATTGATTTTTGCCATTGAAAAACATCATGTTATTCATATACCAGAAATGATTGAAGCTACTGACTGAATGAAAGGAGCTGGCATCTCACTCTCTTTGAATCTTCTTTATCATGCTAAGAGGAGCAGGAAAAAGTAAAAAATTTCAGAATTGCACTATGCAATGCGGAGAAATTACTGTTTGTGCATTTATAATATTCAATGATTTTTGCCATTGAAAAACGTCCAGAAATGATTGAAGCTACTGACTGAACGAAAGGAGCTGGCATCTCACTCTCTTTGAATCTTCTTTATCATGCTAAGAGGAGCAGGAAAAAGCAAAAAATTTCAGAATTGCACCTTGCAATGCGGAGAAATTACTGTCTGTGCATTTACAATATTCATTGATTTTTGCCATTGAAAAACATCATGTTATTCATATACCAGAAATGTTTGAAGCTACTGACTGAATGAAAGGAGCTGGCATCTCACTCTCTTTGAATCTTCTTTATCATGCTAAGAGGAGCAGGAAAAAGCAAAAAATTTCAGAATTGCAACTTGCAATGCGGAGAAATTACTGTTTGTGCATTTACAATATTCATTGATTTTTGCCATTGAAAAACGTCCAGAAATGATTGAAGCTACTGACTGAATGAAAGGAGCTGGCATCTCACTCTCTTTGAATCTTCTTTATCATGGTAAGAGGAGCAGGTAAAAGCAAAAAATTTCAGAATTGCACCTTGCAATGCGGAGAAATTACTGTTTGTGCATTTGCAATATTCATTGATTTTTGCCATTGAAAAACGTCCAGAAATGATTGAAGCTACTGACTGAATGAAAGGAGCTGGCATCTCACTCTCTTTGAATCTTCTTTATCATGCTAAGAGGAGCAGGAAAAAGCAAAAAATTTCAGAATTGCACCTTGCAATGCGGAGAAATTACTGTTTGTGCATTTACAATATTCATTGATTTTTGCCATTGAAAAACATCATGTTATTCATATACCAGAAATGATTGAAGCTACTGACTGAATGAAAGGAGCTGGCATCTCACTCTCTTTGAATCTTCTTTATCATGCTAAGAGGAGCAGGAAAAAGCAAAAAATTTCAGAATTGCACCTTGCAATGCGGAGAAATTACTGTTTGTGCATTTACAATATTCATTGATTTTTGCCATTGAAAAACATCATGTTATTCATATACCAGAAATGTTTGAAGCTACTGACTGAATGAAAGGAGCTGGCATCTCACTCTCTTTGAATCTTCTTTATCATGCTAAGAGGAGCAGGAAAAAGCAAAAAATTTCAGAATTGCACCTTGCAATGCGGAGAAATTACTGTTTGTGCATTTACAATATTCAATGATTTTTGCCATTGAAAAAAGTCCAGAAATGATTGAAGCTACTGACTCAATGAAAGGAGCTGGCATCTCACTCTCTTTGAATCTTCTTTATCATGCTAAGAGGAGCAGGAAAAAGCAAAAAATTTCAGAATTGCACCTTGCAATGCGGAGAAATTACTGTTTGTGCATTTACAATATTCATTGATTTTTGCCATTGAAAAACATCATGTTATTCATATACCAGAAATGTTTGAAGCTACTGACTGAATGAAAGGAGCTGGCATCTCACTCTCTTTGAATCTTCTTTATCATGCTAAGAGGAGCAGGAAAAAGCAAAAAATTTCAGAATTGCACCTTGCAATGCGGAGAAATTACTGTTTGTGCATTTACAATATTCATTGATTTTTGCCATTGAAAAACATGTTATTCATATACCAGAAATGTTTGAAGCTACTGACTGAATGAAAGGAGCTGGCATCTCACTCTCTTTGAATCTTCTTTATCATGCTAAGAGGAGCAGGAAAAAGCAAAAAATTTCAGAATTGCACCTTGCAATGCGGAGAAATTACTGTTTGTGCATTTACAATATTCATTGATTTTTGCCATTGAAAAACGTCCAGAAATGATTGAAGCTACTGACTGAATGAAAGGAGCTGGCATCTCACTCTCTTTGAATCTTGTTTATCATGCTAAGAGGAGCAGGAAAAAGCAAAAAATTTCAGAATTGCACCTTGCAATGCGGAGAAATTACTGTTTGTGCATTTACAATATTCATTGATTTTTGCCATTGAAAAACATCCAGAAATGATTGAAGCTACTGACTGAATGAAAGGAGCTGGCATCTCACTCTCTTTGAATCTTCTTTATCATGCTAAGAGGAGCAGGAAAAAGCAAAAAATTTCAGAATTGCACCTTGCAATGCGGAGAAATTACTGTTTGTGCATTTACAATATTCATTGATTTTTGCCATTGAAAAACATCATGTTATTCATATACCAGAAATGTTTGAAGCTACTGACTGAATGAAAGGAGCTGGCATCTCACTCTCTTTGAATCTTCTTTATCATGCTAAGAGGAGCAGGAAAAAGCAAAAAATTTCATAATTGCACCTTGCAATGCGGAGAAATTACTGTTTGTGCATTTACAATATTCATTGATTTTTGCCATTGAAAAACGTCCAGAAATGATTGAAGCTACTGACTGAATGAAAGGAGCTGGCATCTCACTCTCTTTGAATCATGTTTATCATGCTAAGAGGAGCAGGAAAAAGCAAAAAATTTCAGAATTGCACCTTGCAATGCGGAGAAATTACTGTTTGTGCATTTACAATATTCATTGATTTTTGCCATTGAAAAACGTCCAGAAATTATTGAAGCTACTGACTGAATGAAAGGAGCTGGCATCTCACTCTCTTTGAATCTTCTTTATCATGCTAAGAGGAGCAGGAAAAAGCAAAAAATTTCAGAATTGCACCTTGCAATGCGGAGAAATTACTGTTTGTGCATTTACAATATTCATTGATTTTTGCCATTGAAAAACATCATGTTATTCATATACCAGAAATGATTGAAGCTACTGACTGAATGAAAGGAGCTGGCATCTCACTCTCTTTGAATCTTCTTTATCATGCTAAGAGGAGCAGGAAAAAGTAAAAAATTTCAGAATTGCACTATGCAATGCGGAGAAATTACTGTTTGTGCATTTATAATATTCAATGATTTTTGCCATTGAAAAACGTCCAGAAATGATTGAAGCTACTGACTGAACGAAAGGAGCTGGCATCTCACTCTCTTTGAATCTTCTTTATCATGCTAAGAGGAGCAGGAAAAAGCAAAAAATTTCAGAATTGCACCTTGCAATGCGGAGAAATTACTGTCTGTGCATTTACAATATTCATTGATTTTTGCCATTGAAAAACATCATGTTATTCATATACCAGAAATGTTTGAAGCTACTGACTGAATGAAAGGAGCTGGCATCTCACTCTCTTTGAATCTTCTTTATCATGCTAAGAGGAGCAGGAAAAAGCAAAAAATTTCAGAATTGCAACTTGCAATGCGGAGAAATTACTGTTTGTGCATTTACAATATTCATTGATTTTTGCCATTGAAAAACGTCCAGAAATGATTGAAGCTACTGACTGAATGAAAGGAGCTGGCATCTCACTCTCTTTGAATCTTCTTTATCATGGTAAGAGGAGCAGGTAAAAGCAAAAAATTTCAGAATTGCACCTTGCAATGCGGAGAAATTACTGTTTGTGCATTTGCAATATTCATTGATTTTTGCCATTGAAAAACGTCCAGAAATGATTGAAGCTACTGACTGAATGAAAGGAGCTGGCATCTCACTCTCTTTGAATCTTCTTTATCATGCTAAGAGGAGCAGGAAAAAGCAAAAAATTTCAGAATTGCACCTTGCAATGCGGAGAAATTACTGTTTGTGCATTTACAATATTCATTGATTTTTGCCATTGAAAAACATCATGTTATTCATATACCAGAAATGATTGAAGCTACTGACTGAATGAAAGGAGCTGGCATCTCACTCTCTTTGAATCTTCTTTATCATGCTAAGAGGAGCAGGAAAAAGCAAAAAATTTCAGAATTGCACCTTGCAATGCGGAGAAATTACTGTTTGTGCATTTACAATATTCATTGATTTTTGCCATTGAAAAACATCATGTTATTCATATACCAGAAATGTTTGAAGCTACTGACTGAATGAAAGGAGCTGGCATCTCACTCTCTTTGAATCTTCTTTATCATGCTAAGAGGAGCAGGAAAAAGCAAAAAATTTCAGAATTGCACCTTGCAATGCGGAGAAATTACTGTTTGTGCATTTACAATATTCAATGATTTTTGCCATTGAAAAAAGTCCAGAAATGATTGAAGCTACTGACTCAATGAAAGGAGCTGGCATCTCACTCTCTTTGAATCTTCTTTATCATGCTAAGAGGAGCAGGAAAAAGCAAAAAATTTCAGAATTGCACCTTGCAATGCGGAGAAATTACTGTTTGTGCATTTACAATATTCATTGATTTTTGCCATTGAAAAACATCATGTTATTCATATACCAGAAATGTTTGAAGCTACTGACTGAATGAAAGGAGCTGGCATCTCACTCTCTTTGAATCTTCTTTATCATGCTAAGAGGAGCAGGAAAAAGCAAAAAATTTCAGAATTGCACCTTGCAATGCGGAGAAATTACTGTTTGTGCATTTACAATATTCATTGATTTTTGCCATTGAAAAACATGTTATTCATATACCAGAAATGTTTGAAGCTACTGACTGAATGAAAGGAGCTGGCATCTCACTCTCTTTGAATCTTCTTTATCATGCTAAGAGGAGCAGGAAAAAGCAAAAAATTTCAGAATTGCACCTTGCAATGCGGAGAAATTACTGTTTGTGCATTTACAATATTCATTGATTTTTGCCATTGAAAAACATCATGTTATTCATATACCAGAAATGTTTGAAGCTACTGACTGAATGAAAGGAGCTGGCATCTCACTCTCTTTGAATCTTCTTTATCATGCTAAGAGGAGCAGGAAAAAGCAAAAAATTTCAGAATTGCACCTTGCAATGCGGAGAAATTACTGTTTGTGCATTTACAATATTCATTGATTTTTGCCATTGAAAAACGTCCAGAAATGATTGAAGCTACTGACTGAATGAAAGGAGCTGGCATCTCACTCTCTTTGAATCTTGTTTATCATGCTAAGAGGAGCAGGAAAAAGCAAAAAATTTCAGAATTGCACCTTGCAATGCGGAGAAATTACTGTTTGTGCATTTAAAATATTCATTGATTTTTGCCATTGAAAAACATCCAGAAATGATTGAAGCTACTGACTGAATGAAAGGAGCTGGCATCTCACTCTCTTTGAATCTTCTTTATCATGCTAAGAGGAGCAGGAAAAAGCAAAAAATTTCAGAATTGCACCTTGCAATGCGGAGAAATTACTGTTTGTGCATTTACAATATTCATTGATTTTTGCCATTGAAAAACATCATGTTATTCATATACCAGAAATGTTTGAAGCTACTGACTGAATGAAAGGAGCTGGCATCTCACTCTCTTTGAATCTTCTTTATCATGCTAAGAGGAGCAGGAAAAAGCAAAAAATTTCATAATTGCACCTTGCAATGCGGAGAAATTACTGTTTGTGCATTTACAATATTCATTGATTTTTGCCATTGAAAAACGTCCAGAAATGATTGAAGCTACTGACTGAATGAAAGGAGCTGGCATCTCACTCTCTTTGAATCATGTTTATCATGCTAAGAGGAGCAGGAAAAAGCAAAAAATTTCAGAATTGCACCTTGCAATGCGGAGAAATTACTGTTTGTGCATTTACAATATTCATTGATTTTTGCCATTGAAAAACGTCCAGAAATTATTGAAGCTACTGACTGAATGAAAGGAGCTGGCATCTCACTCTCTTTGAATCTTCTTTATCATGCTAAGAGGAGCAGGAAAAAGCAAAAAATTTCAGAATTGCACCTTGCAATGCGGAGAAATTACTGTTTGTGCATTTACAATATTCATTGATTTTTGCCATTGAAAAACGTCCAGAAATGATTGAAGCTACTGACTGAATGAAAGGAGCTGGCATCTCACTCTCTTTGAATCTTCTTTATCATGCTAAGAGGAGCAGGAAAAAGCCAAAAATTTCAGAATTGCACCTTGCAATGCGGAGAAATTACTGTTTGTGCATTTACAATATTCATTGATTTTTGCTATTGAAAAACATCATGTTATTCATATACCAGAAATGATTGAAGCTACTGACTGAATGAAAGGAGCTGGCATCTCACTCTCTTTGAATCTTCTTTATCATGCTAAGAGGAGCAGGAAAAAGCAAAAAATTTCAGAATTGCACCTTGCAATGCGGAGAAATTGCAGTTTGTGCATTTACAATATTCATTGATTTTTGCCATTGAAAAACGTCCAGAAATGATTGAAGCTACTGACTGAATGAAAGGAGCTGGCATCTCACTCTCTTTGAATCTTCTTTATCATGCTAAGAGGAGCAGGAAAAAGCAAAAAATTTCAGAATTGCACCTTGCAATGCGGAGAAATTACTGTTTGTGCATTTACAATATTCATTGATTTTTGCCATTGAAAAACATCATGTTATTCATATACCAGAAATGATTGAAGCTACTGACTGAATGAAAGGAGCTGGCATCTCACTCTCTTTGAATCTTCTTTATCATGCTAAGAGGAGCAGGAAAAAGCAAAAAATTTCAGAATTGCACCTTGCAATGCGGAGAAATTGCAGTTTGTGCATTTACAATATTCATTGATTTTTGCCATTGAAAAACGTCCAGAAATGATTGAAGCTACTGACTGAATGAAAGGAGCTGGCATCTCACTCTCTTTGAATCTTCTTTATCATGCTAAGAGGAGCAGGAAAAAGCAAAAAATTTCAGAATTGCACCTTGCAATGCGGAGAAATTACTGTTTGTGCATTTACAATATTCATTGATTTTTGCCATTGAAAAACGTCCAGAAATGATTGAAGCTACTGACTGAATGAAAGGAGCTGGCATCTCACTCTCTTTGAATCTTCTTTATCATGCTAAGAGGAGCAGGAAAAAGCAAAAAATTTCAGAATTGCACCTTGCAATGCGGAGAAATTACTGTTTGTGCATTTACAATATTCATTGATTTTTGCCATTGAAAAATGTCCAGAAATGATTGAAGCTACTGACTGAATGAAAGGAGCTGGCATCTCACTCTCTTTGAATCTTCTTTATCATGCTAAGAGGAGCAGGAAAAAGCAAAAAATTTCAGAATTGCGCCTTGCAATGCGGAGAAATTACTGTTTGTGCATTTACAAAATTCATTGATTTTTGCCATTGAAAAACATCATGTTATTCATATACCAGAAATGATTGAAGCTACTGACTGAAGGAAAGGATCTGGCATCTCACTCTCTTTGAATCTTCTTTGTCATGCTAAGAGGAGCAGGAAAAAGCAAAAAATTTCAGAATTGCACCTTGCAATGCGGAGAAATTACTGTTTGTGCACTTACAATATTCATTGATTTTTGCCATTGAAAAACGTCCAGAAATGATTGAAGCTACTGACTGAATGAAAGGAGCTGGCATCTCACTCTCTTTGAATCTTCTTTATCATGCTAAGAGGAGCAGGAAAAAGCAAAACATTTCAGAATTGCACCTTGCAATGCGGAGAAATTACTGTTTGTGCATTTACAATATTCATTGATTTTTGCGATTGAAAAACATCATGTTATTCATATACCAGAAATGATTGAAGCTACTGACTGAATGAAAGGAGCTGGCATCTCACTCTCTTTGAATCTTCTTTATCATGCTAAGAGGAGCAGGAAAAAGTAAAAAATTTCAGAATTGCACCTTGCAATGCGGAGAAATTACTGTTTGTGCATTTACAATATTCAATGATTTTTGCCATTGAAAAACGTCCAGAAATGATTGAAGCTACTGACTGAATGAAAGGAGCTGGCATCTCACTCTCTTTGAATCTTCTTTATCATGCTAAGAGGAGCAGGAAAAAGCAAAAAATTTCAGAATTGCACCTTGCAATGCGGAGAAATTACTGTTTGTGCATTTACAATATTCATTGATTTTTGCCATTGAAAAACATCATGTTATTCATATACCAGAAATGATTGAAGCTACTGACTGAATGAAAGGAGCTGGCATCTCACTCTCTTTGAATCTTCTTTATCATGCTAAGAGGAGCAGGAAAAAGGAAAAAATTTCAGAATTGCACCTTGCAATGCGGAGAAATTGCAGTTTGTGCATTTACAATATTCATTGATTTTTGCCATTGAAAAACGTCCAGAAATGATTGAAGCTACTGACTGAATGAAAGGAGCTGGCATCTCACTCTCTTTGAATCTTCTTTATCATGCTAAGAGGAGCAGGAAAAAGCAAAAAATTTCAGAATTGCACCTTGCAATGCGGAGAAATTACTGTTTGTGCATTTACAATATTCATTGATTTTTGCCATTGAAAAACGTCCAGAAATGATTGAAGCTACTGACTGAATGAAAGGAGCTGGCATCTCACTCTCTTTGAATCTTCTTTATCATGCTAAGAGGAGCAGGAAAAAGCAAAAAATTTCAGAATTGCACCTTGCAATGCGGAGCAATTACTGTTTGTGCATTTACAATATTCATTGATTTTTGCCATTGAAAAATGTCCAGAAATGATTGAAGCTACTGACTGAATGAAAGGAGCTGGCATCTCACTCTCTTTGAATCTTCTTTATCATGCTAAGAGGAGCAGGAAAAAGCAAAAAATTTCAGAATTGCGCCTTGCAATGCGGAGAAATTACTGTTTGTGCATTTACAAAATTCATTGATTTTTGCCATTGAAAAACATCATGTTATTCATATACCAGAAATGATTGAAGCTACTGACTGAAGGAAAGGATCTGGCATCTCACTCTCTTTGAATCTTCTTTGTCATGCTAAGAGGAGCAGGAAAAAGCAAAAAATTTCAGAATTGCACCATGCAATGCGGAGAAATTACTGTTTGTGCATTTACAATATTCATTGATTTTTGCCATTGAAAAACGTCCAGAAATGATTGAAGCTACTGACTGAATGAAAGGAGCTGGCATCTCACTCTCTTTGAATCTTCTTTATCATGCTAAGAGGAGCAGGAAAAAGCAAAACATTTCAGAATTGCACCTTGCAATGCGGAGAAATTACTGTTTGTGCATTTACAATATTCATTGATTTTTGCGATTGAAAAACATCATGTTATTCATATACCAGAAATGATTGAAGCTACTGACTGAATGAAAGGAGCTGGCATCTCACTCTCTTTGAATCTTCTTTATCATGCTAAGAGGAGCAGGAAAAAGTAAAAAATTTCAGAATTGCACCTTGCAATGCGGAGAAATTACTGTTTGTGCATTTACAATATTCAATGATTTTTGCCATTTAAAAACGTCCAGAAATGATTGAAGCTACTGACTGAATGAAAGGAGCTGGCATCTCACTCTCTTTGAATCTTCTTTATCATGCTAAGAGGAGCAGGAAAAAGCAAAAAATTTCAGAATTGCACCTTGCAATGCGGAGAAATTACTGTTTGTGCATTTACAATATTCATTGATTTTTGCCATTGAAAAACGTCCAGAAATGATTGAAGCTACTGACTGAATGAAAGGAGCTGGCATCTCACTCTCTTTGAATCTTCTTTATCATGCTAAGAGGAGCAGGAAAAAGCAAAAAATTTCAGAATTGCACCTTGCAATGCGGAGAAATTACTGTTTGTGCATTTACAATATTCATTGATTTTTGCCATTGAAAAACATCATGTTATTCATATACCAGAAATGATTGAAGCTACTGACTGAATGAAAGGAGCTGGCATCTCACTCTCTTTGAATCTTCTTTATCATGCTAAGAGGAGCAGGAAAAAGTAAAAAATTTCAGAATTGCACCTTGCAATGCGGAGAAATTACTGTTTGTGCATTTATAATATTCAATGATTTTTGCCATTGAAAAACGTCCAGAAATGATTGAAGCTACTGACTGAACGAAAGGAGCTGGCATCTCACTCTCTTTGAATCTTCTTTATCATGCTAAGAGTAGCAGGAAAAAGCAAAAAATTTCAGAATTGCACCTTGCAATGCGGAGAAATTACTGTTTGTGCATTTACAATATTCATTGATTTTTGCCATTGAAAAACATCATGTTATTCATATACCAGAAATGTTTGAAGCTACTGACTGAATGAAAGGAGCTGGCATCTCACTCTCTTTGAATCTTCTTTATCATGCTAAGAGGAGCAGGAAAAAGCAAAAAATTTCAGAATTGCACCTTGCAATGCGGAGAAATTACTGTTTGTGCATTTACAATATTCAATGATTTTTGCCATTGAAAAACGTCCAGAAATGATTGAAGCTACTGACTGAATGAAAGGAGCTGGCATCTCACTCTCTTTGAATCTTGTTTATCATGCTAAGAGGAGCAGGAAAAAGCAAAAAATTTCAGAATTGCACCTTGCAATGCGGAGAAATTACTGTTTGTGCATTTACAATATTCATTGATTTTTGCCATTGAAAAACGTCCAGAAATGATTGAAGCTACTGACTGAATGAAAGGAGCTGGCATCTCACTCTCTTTGAATCTTCTTTATCATGCTAAGAGGAGCAGGAAAAAGCAAAAAATTTCAGAATTGCACCTTGCAATGCGGAGAAATTACTGTTTGTGCATTTACAATATTCATTGATTTTTGCTATTGAAAAACATCATGTTATTCATATACCAGAAATGATTGAAGCTACTGACTGAATGAAAGGAGCTGGCATCTCACTCTCTTTGAATCTTCTTTATCATGCTAAGAGGAGCAGGAAAAAGCAAAAAATTTCAGAATTGCACCTTGCAATGCGGAGAAATTATAGTTTGTGCATTTACAATATTCATTGATTTTTGCCATTGAAAAACGTCCAGAAATGATTGAAGCTACTGACTGAATGAAAGGAGCTGGCATCTCACTCTCTTTGAATCTTCTTTATCATGCTAAGAGGAGCAGGAAAAAGCAAAAAATTTCAGAATTGCACCTTGCAATGCGGAGAAATTACAGTTTGTGCATTTACAATATTCATTGATTTTTGCCATTGAAAAGCGTCCAGAAATGATTGAAGCTACTGACTGAATGAAAGGAGCTGGCATCTCACTCTCTTTGAATCTTCTTTATCATGCTAAGAGGAGCAGGAAAAAGCAAAAAATTTCAGAATTGCACCTTGCAATGCGGAGAAATTACTGTTTGTGCATTTACAATATTCATTGATTTTTGCCATTGAAAAACGTCCAGAAATGATTGAAGGTACTGACTGAATGAAAGGAGCTGGCATCTCACTCTCTTTGAATCTTCTTTATCATGCTAAGAGGAGCAGGAAAAAGCAAAAAATTTCAGAATTGCACCTTGCAATGCGGAGAAATTACTGTTTGTGCATTTACAATATTCATTGATTTTTGCCATTGAAAAACGTCCAGAAATGATTGAAGCTACTGACTGAATGAAAGGAGCTGGCATCTCACTCTCTTTGAATCTTCTTTATCATGCTAAGAGGAGCAGGAGAAAGCAAAAAATTTCAGAATTGCACCTTGCAATGCGGAGAAATTACTGTTTGTGCATTTACAATATTCATTGATTTTTGCCATTGAAAAATGTCCAGAAATGATTGAAGCTACTGACTGAATGAAAGGAGCTGGCATCTCACTCTCTTTGAATCTTCTTTATCATGCTAAGAGGAGCAGGAAAAAGCAAAAAATTTCAGAATTGCGCCTTGCAATGCGGAGAAATTACTGTTTGTGCATTTACAAAATTCATTGATTTTTGCCATTGAAAAATATCATGTTATTCATATACCAGAAATGATTGATGTTTTTCAATGGCAAAAATCAATGAATATTGTAAATGCACAAACAGTAATTTCTCCGCATTGCAAGGTGCAATTCTGAAATTTTTTGCTTTTTCCTGCTAATCCTAGCATGATAAAGAAGATTCAAAGAGAGTGAGATGCCAGCTCCTTTCATTCAGTCAGTAGCTTCAAACATTTCTGGACGTTTTTCAATGGCAAAAATCAATGAATATTGTAAATGCACAAACAGTAATATCTCCACATTGCAAGGTGCAATTCTGAAATTTTTTGCTTTTTCCTGTTAATCCTAGCATGATAAAGAAGATTTAAAGAGAGTGAGATGCCAGCTCCTTTCATTCAGTCAGTAGCTTCAAACATTTCTGGTATATGAAAAACATGTTTTTCAATGGCAAAAATCAATGAATATTGTAAATGCACAAACAGTAATATCTCCACATTGCAAGGTGCAATTCTGAAATTTTTTGCTTTTTCCTGCTAATCCTAGCATGATAAAGAAGATTCAAAGAGAGTGAGATGCCAGCTCCTTTCATTCAGTCAGTAGCTTCAAACATTTCTGGTATATGAAAAACATGATTTTCAATGGCAAAAATCAATGAATATTGTAAATGCACAAACAGTAATATCTCCACATTGCAAGGTGCAATTCTGAAATTTTTTGCTTTTTCCTGCTAATCCTAGCATGATAAAGAAGATTCAAAGAGAGTGAGATGCCAGCTCCTTTCATTCAGTCAGTAGCTTCAAACATTTCTGGACGTTTTTCAATGGCAAAAATCAATGAATATTGTAAATGCACAAACAGTAATATCTCCACATTGCAAGGTGCAATTCTGAAATTTTTTGCTTTTTCCTGTTAATCCTAGCATGATAAAGAAGATTCAAAGAGAGTGAGATGCCAGCTCCTTTCATTCAGTCAGTAGCTTCAAACATTTCTGGTATATGAAAAACATGTTTTTCAATGGCAAAAATCAATGAATATTGTAAATGCACAAACAGTAATATCTCCACATTGCAAGGTGCAATTCTGAAATTTTTTGTTTTTTCCTGTTAATCCTAGCATGATAAAGAAGATTCAAAGAGAGTGAGATGCCAGCTCCTTTCATTCAGTCAGTAGCTTCAAACATTTCTGGTATATGAAAAACATGTTTTTCAATGGCAAAAATCAATGAATATTGTAAATGCACAAACAGTAATATCTCCACATTGCAAGGTGCAATTCTGAAATTTTTTGCTTTTTCCTGCTAACCCTAGCATGATAAAGAAGATTCAAAGAGAGTGAGATGCCAGCTCCTTTCATTCAGTCAGTAGCTTCAAACATTTCTGGTATATGAAAAACATGTTTTTCAATGGCAAAAATCAATGAATATTGTAAATGCACAAACAGTAATATCTCCACATTGCAAGGTGCAATTCTGAAATTTTTTGCTTTTTCCTGCTAATCCTAGCATGATAAAGAAGATTCAAAGAGAGTGAGATGCCAGCTCCTTTCATTCAGTCAGTAGCTTCAAACATTTCTGGTATATGAAAAACATGTTTTTCAATGGCAAAAATCAATGAATATTGTAAATGCACAAACAGTAATATCTCCACATTGCAAGGTGCAATTCTGAAATTTTTAGCTTTTTCCTGTTAATCCTAGCATGATAAAGAAGATTCAAAGAGAGTGAGATGCCAGCTCCTTTCATTCAGTCAGTAGCTTCAAACATTTCTGGACGTTTTTCAATGGCAAAAATCAATGAATATTGTAAATGCACAAACAGTAATATCTCCACATTGCAAGGTGCAATTCTGAAATTTTTTGCTTTTTCCTGTTAATCCTAGCATGATAAAGAAGATTCAAAGAGAGTGAGATACCAGCTCCTTTCATTCAGTCAGTAGCTTCAAACATTTCTGGTATATGAAAAACATGTTTTTCAATGGCAAAAATCAATGAATATTGTAAATGCACAAACAGTAATATCTCCACATTGCAAGGTGCAATTCTGAAATTTTTTGCTTTTTCCTGCTAATCCTAGCATGATAAAGAAGATTCAAAGAGAGTGAGATGCCAGCTAATTTCATTCAGTCAGTAGCTTCAAACATTTCTGGACGTTTTTCAATGGCAAAAATCAATGAATATTGTAAATGCACAAACAGTAATATCTCCACATTGCAAGGTGCAATTCTGAAATTTTTTGCTTTTTCCTGCTAATCCTAGCATGATAAAGAAGATTCAAAGAGAGTGAGATGCCAGCTCCTTTCATTCAGTCAGTAGCTTCAAACATTTCTTGTATATGAAAAACATGTTTTTCAATGGCAAAAATCAATGAATATTGTAAATGCATAAACAGTAATATCTCCACATTGCAAGGTGCAATTCTGAAATTTTTTGCTTTTTCCTGCTAATCCTAGCATGATAAAGAAGATTCAAAGAGAGTGAGATACCAGCTCCTTTCATTCAGTCAGTAGCTTCAAACATTTCTGGACGTTTTTCAATGGCAAAAATCAATGAATATTGTAAATGCACAAACAGTAATATCTCCACATTGCAAGGTGCAATTCTGAAATTTTTTGCTTTTTCCTGTTAATCCTAGCATGAT
The DNA here is from genome assembly GCF_046119375.1 of Phyllobates terribilis. NCBI lineage: Eukaryota > Metazoa > Chordata > Amphibia > Anura > Dendrobatidae > Phyllobates > Phyllobates terribilis. The sequence goes on from NW_027364408.1 coordinate 116,024, forward strand.
AAAGAAGATTCAAAGAGAGTGAGATGCCAGCTCCTTTCATTCAAGTCAGTAGCTTCAAACATTTCTGGTATATGAAAAACATGTTTTTCAATGGCAAAAATCAATGAATATTGTAAATGCACAAACAGTAATATCTCCACATTGCAAGGTGCAATTCTGAAATTTTTTGCTTTTTCCTGCTTATCCTAGCATGATAAAGAAGATTCAAAGAGAGTGAGATGCCAGCTCCTTTCATTCAGTCAGTAGCTTCAAACATTTCTGGTATATGAAAAACATGTTTTTCAATGGCAAAAATCAATGAATATTGTAAATGCACAAACAGTAATATCTCCACATTGCAAGGTGCAATTCTGAAATTTTTTTGCTTTTTCCTGCTAATCCTAGCATGATAAAGAAGATTCAAAGAGAGTGAGATGCCAGCTCCTTTCATTCAGTCAGTAGCTTCAAACATTTCTGGACGTTTTTCAATGGCAAAAATCAATGAATATTGTAAATGCACAAACAGTAATATCTCCACATTGCAAGGTGCAATTCTGAAATTTTTTGCTTTTTCCTGCTAATCCTAGCATGATAAAGAAGATTTAAAGAGAGTGAGATGCCAGCTCCTTTCATTCAGTCAGTAGCTTCAAACATTTCTGGTATATGAAAAACATGTTTTTCAATGGCAAAAATCAATGAATATTGTAAATGCACAAACAGTAATATCTCCACATTGCAAGGTGCAATTCTGAAATTTTTTGCTTTTTCCTGCTAATCCTAGCATGATAAAGAAGATTCAAAGAGAGTGAGATGCCAGCTCCTTTCATTCAGTCAGTAGCTTCAAACATTTCTGGTATATGAAAAACATGTTTTTCAATGGCAAAAATCAATGAATATTGTAAATGCACAAACAGTAATATCTCCACAATGCAAGGTGCAATTCTGAAATTTTTTGCTTTTTCCTGCTAATCCTAGCATGATAAAGAAGATTCAAAGAGAGTGAGATGCCAGCTCCTTTCATTCAGTCAGTAGCTTCAAACATTTCTGGACGTTTTTCAATGGCAAAAATCAATGAATATTGTAAATGCACAAACAGTAATATCTCCACATTGCAAGGTGCAATTCTGAAATTTTTTGCTTTTTCCTGCTAATCCTAGCATGATAAAGAAGATTCAAAGAGAGTGAGATGCCAGCTCCTTTCATTCAGTCAGTAGCTTCAAACATTTCTGGACGTTTTTCAATGGCAAAAATCAATGAATATTGTAAATGCACAAACAGTAATATCTCCACATTGCAAGGTGCAATTCTGAAATTTTTTGCTTTTTCCTGTTAATCCTAGCATGATAAAGAAGATTCAAAGAGAGTGAGATGCCAGCTCCTTTCATTCAGTCAGTAGCTTCAAACATTTCTGGTATATGAAAAACATGTTTTTCAATGGCAAAAATCAATGAATATTGTAAATGCACAAACAGTAATATCTCCACATTGCAAGGTGCAATTCTGAAATTTTTTGTTTTTTCCTGTTAATCCTAGCATGATAAAGAAGATTCAAAGAGAGTGAGATGCCAGCTCCTTTCATTCAGTCAGTAGCTTCAAACATTTCTGGTATATGAAAAACATGTTTTTCAATGGCAAAAATCAATGAATATTGTAAATGCACAAACAGTAATATCTCCACATTGCAAGGTGCAATTCTGAAATATTTTGCTTTTTCCTGCTAATCCTAGCATGATAAAGAAGATTCAAAGAGAGTGAGATGCCAGCTCCTTTCATTCAGTCAGTAGCTTCAAACATTTCTGGTATATGAAAAACATGTTTTTCAATGGCAAAAATCAATGAATATTGTAAATGCACAAACAGTAATATCTCCACATTGCAAGGTGCAATTCTGAAATTTTTTGCTTTTTCCTGCTAATCCTAGCATGATAAAGAAGATTCAAAGAGAGTGAGATGCCAGCTCCTTTCATTCAGTCAGTAGCTTCAAACATTTCTGGTATATGAAAAACATGTTTTTCAATGGCAAAAATCAATGAATATTGTAAATGCACAAACAGTAATATCTCCACATTGCAAGGTGCAATTCTGAAATTTTTTGCTTTTTCCTGCTAATCCTAGCATGATAAAGAAGATTCAAAGAGAGTGAGATGCCAGCTCCTTTCATTCAGTCAGTAGCTTCAAACATTTCTGGTATATGAAAAACATGTTTTTCAATGGCAAAAATCAATGAATATTGTAAATGCACAAACAGTAATATCTCCACATTGCAAGGTGCAATTCTGAAATTTTTAGCTTTTTCCTGTTAATCCTAGCATGATAAAGAAGATTCAAAGAGAGTGAGATGCCAGCTCCTTTCATTCAGTCAGTAGCTTCAAACATTTCTGGACGTTTTTCAATGGCAAAAATCAATGAATATTGTAAATGCACAAACAGTAATATCTCCACATTGCAAGGTGCAATTCTGAAATTTTTTGCTTTTTCCTGCTAATCCTAGCATGATAAAGAAGATTCAAAGAGAGTGAGATGCCAGCTAATTTCATTCAGTCAGTAGCTTCAAACATTTCTGGACGTTTTTCAATGGCAAAAATCAATGAATATTGTAAATGCACAAACAGTAATATCTCCACATTGCAAGGTGCAATTCTGAAATTTTTTGCTTTTTCCTGCTAATCCTAGCATGATAAAGAAGATTCAAAGAGAGTGAGATGCCAGCTCCTTTCATTCAGTCAGTAGCTTCAAACATTTCTTGTATATGAAAAACATGTTTTTCAATGGCAAAAATCAATGAATATTGTAAATGCATAAACAGTAATATCTCCACATTGCAAGGTGCAATTCTGAAATTTTTTGCTTTTTCCTGCTAATCCTAGCATGATAAAGAAGATTCAAAGAGAGTGAGATACCAGCTCCTTTCATTCAGTCAGTAGCTTCAAACATTTCTGGACGTTTTTCAATGGCAAAAATCAATGAATATTGTAAATGCACAAACAGTAATATCTCCACATTGCAAGGTGCAATTCTGAAATTTTTTGCTTTTTCCTGCTAATCCTAGCATGATAAAGAAGATTCAAAGAGAGTGAGATGCCAGCTCCTTTCATTCAGTCAGTAGCTTCAAACATTTCTTGTATATGAAAAACATGTTTTTCAATGGCAAAAATCAATGAATATTGTAAATGCATAAACAGTAATATCTCCACATTGCAAGGTGCAATTCTGAAATTTTTTGCTTTTTCCTGCTAATCCTAGCATGATAAAGAAGATTCAAAGAGAGTGAGATACCAGCTCCTTTCATTCAGTCAGTAGCTTCAAACATTTCTGGACGTTTTTCAATGGCAAAAATCAATGAATATTGTAAATGCACAAACAGTAATATCTCCACATTGCAAGGTGCAATTCTGAAATTTTTTGCTTTTTCCTGTTAATCCTAGCATGATAAAGAAGATTCAAAGAGAGTGAGATGCCAGCTCCTTTCATTCAAGTCAGTAGCTTCAAACATTTCTGGTATATGAAAAACATGTTTTTCAATGGCAAAAATCAATGAATATTGTAAATGCACAAACAGTAATATCTCCAAATTGCAAGGTGCAATTCTGAAATTTTTTGCTTTTTCCTGCTTATCCTAGCATGATAAAGAAGATTCAAAGAGAGTGAGATGCCAGCTCCTTTCATTCAGTCAGTAGCTTCAAACATTTCTGGTATATGAAAAACATGTTTTTCAATGGCAAAAATCAATGAATATTGTAAATGCACAAACAGTAATATCTCCACATTGCAAGGTGCAATTCTGAAATTTTTTTGCTTTTTCCTGCTAATCCTAGCATGATAAAGAAGATTCAAAGAGAGTGAGATGCCAGCTCCTTTCATTCAGTCAGTAGCTTCAAACATTTCTGGACGTTTTTCAATGGCAAAAATCAATGAATATTGTAAATGCACAAACAGTAATATCTCCACATTGCAAGGTGCAATTCTGAAATTTTTTGCTTTTTCCTGCTAATCCTAGCATGATAAAGAAGATTTAAAGAGAGTGAGATGCCAGCTCCTTTCATTCAGTCAGTAGCTTCAAACATTTCTGGTATATGAAAAACATGTTTTTCAAAGGCAAAAATCAATGAATATTGTAAATGCACAAACAGTAATATCTCCACATTGCAAGGTGCAATTCTGAAATTTTTTGCTTTTTCCTGCTAATCCTAGCATGATAAAGAAGATTCAAAGAGAGTGAGATGCCAGCTCCTTTCATTCAGTCAGTAGCTTCAAACATTTCTGGTATATGAAAAACATGTTTTTCAATGGCAAAAATCAATGAATATTGTAAATGCACAAACAGTAATATCTCCACAATGCAAGGTGCAATTCTGAAATTTTTTGCTTTTTCCTGCTAATCCTAGCATGATAAAGAAGATTCAAAGAGAGTGAGATGCCAGCTCCTTTCATTCAGTCAGTAGCTTCAAACATTTCTGGACGTTTTTCAATGGCAAAAATCAATGAATATTGTAAATGCACAAACAGTAATATCTCCACATTGCAAGGTGCAATTCTGAAATTTTTTGCTTTTTCCTGCTAATCCTAGCATGATAAAGAAGATTCAAAGAGAGTGAGATGCCAGCTCCTTTCATTCAGTCAGTAGCTTCAAACATTTCTGGACGTTTTTCAATGGCAAAAATCAATGAATATTGTAAATGCACAAACAGTAATATCTCCACATTGCAAGGTGCAATTCTGAAATTTTTTGCTTTTTCCTGTTAATCCTAGCATGATAAAGAAGATTCAAAGAGAGTGAGATGCCAGCTCCTTTCATTCAGTCAGTAGCTTCAAACATTTCTGGTATATGAAAAACATGTTTTTCAATGGCAAAAATCAATGAATATTGTAAATGCACAAACAGTAATATCTCCACATTGCAAGGTGCAATTCTGAAATTTTTTGTTTTTTCCTGTTAATCCTAGCATGATAAAGAAGATTCAAAGAGAGTGAGATGCCAGCTCCTTTCATTCAGTCAGTAGCTTCAAACATTTCTGGTATATGAAAAACATGTTTTTCAATGGCAAAAATCAATGAATATTGTAAATGCACAAACAGTAATATCTCCACATTGCAAGGTGCAATTCTGAAATATTTTGCTTTTTCCTGCTAATCCTAGCATGATAAAGAAGATTCAAAGAGAGTGAGATGCCAGCTCCTTTCATTCAGTCAGTAGCTTCAAACATTTCTGGTATATGAAAAACATGTTTTTCAATGGCAAAAATCAATGAATATTGTAAATGCACAAACAGTAATATCTCCACATTGCAAGGTGCAATTCTGAAATTTTTTGCTTTTTCCTGCTAATCCTAGCATGATAAAGAAGATTCAAAGAGAGTGAGATGCCAGCTCCTTTCATTCAGTCAGTAGCTTCAAACATTTCTGGTATATGAAAAACATGTTTTTCAATGGCAAAAATCAATGAATATTGTAAATGCACAAACAGTAATATCTCCACATTGCAAGGTGCAATTCTGAAATTTTTTGCTTTTTCCTGCTAATCCTAGCATGATAAAGAAGATTCAAAGAGAGTGAGATGCCAGCTCCTTTCATTCAGTCAGTAGCTTCAAACATTTCTGGTATATGAAAAACATGTTTTTCAATGGCAAAAATCAATGAATATTGTAAATGCACAAACAGTAATATCTCCACATTGCAAGGTGCAATTCTGAAATTTTTAGCTTTTTCCTGTTAATCCTAGCATGATAAAGAAGATTCAAAGAGAGTAAGATGCCAGCTCCTTTCATTCAGTCAGTAGCTTCAAACATTTCTGGACGTTTTTCAATGGCAAAAATCAATGAATATTGTAAATGCACAAACAGTAATATCTCCACATTGCAAGGTGCAATTCTGAAATTTTTTGCTTTTTCCTGTTAATCCTAGCATGATAAAGAAGATTCAAAGAGAGTGAGATACCAGCTCCTTTCATTCAGTCAGTAGCTTCAAACATTTCTGGTATATGAAAAACATGTTTTTCAATGGCAAAAATCAATGAATATTGTAAATGCACAAACAGTAATATCTCCACATTGCAAGGTGCAATTCTGAAATTTTTTGCTTTTTCCTGCTAATCCTAGCATGATAAAGAAGATTCAAAGAGAGTGAGATGCCAGCTAATTTCATTCAGTCAGTAGCTTCAAACATTTCTGGACGTTTTTCAATGGCAAAAATCAATGAATATTGTAAATGCACAAACAGTAATATCTCCACATTGCAAGGTGCAATTCTGAAATTTTTTGCTTTTTCCTGCTAATCCTAGCATGATAAAGAAGATTCAAAGAGAGTGAGATGCCAGCTCCTTTCATTCAGTCAGTAGCTTCAAACATTTCTTGTATATGAAAAACATGTTTTTCAATGGCAAAAATCAATGAATATTGTAAATGCATAAACAGTAATATCTCCACATTGCAAGGTGCAATTCTGAAATTTTTTGCTTTTTCCTGCTAATCCTAGCATGATAAAGAAGATTCAAAGAGAGTGAGATACCAGCTCCTTTCATTCAGTCAGTAGCTTCAAACATTTCTGGACGTTTTTCAATGGCAAAAATCAATGAATATTGTAAATGCACAAACAGTAATATCTCCACATTGCAAGGTGCAATTCTGAAATTTTTTGCTTTTTCCTGTTAATCCTAGCATGATAAAGAAGATTCAAAGAGAGTGAGATGCCAGCTCCTTTCATTCAAGTCAGTAGCTTCAAACATTTCTGGTATATGAAAAACATGTTTTTCAATGGCAAAAATCAATGAATATTGTAAATGCACAAACAGTAATATCTCCACATTGCAAGGTGCAATTCTGAAATTTTTTGCTTTTTCCTGCTTATCCTAGCATGATAAAGAAGATTCAAAGAGAGTGAGATGCCAGCTCCTTTCATTCAGTCAGTAGCTTCAAACATTTCTGGTATATGAAAAACATGTTTTTCAATGGCAAAAATCAATGAATATTGTAAATGCACAAACAGTAATATCTCCACATTGCAAGGTGCAATTCTGAAATTTTTTTGCTTTTTCCTGCTAATCCTAGCATGATAAAGAAGATTCAAAGAGAGTGAGATGCCAGCTCCTTTCATTCAGTCAGTAGCTTCAAACATTTCTGGACGTTTTTCAATGGCAAAATCAATGAATATTGTAAATGCACAAACAGTAATATCTCCACATTGCAAGGTGCAATTCTGAAATTTTTTGCTTTTTCCTGTTAATCCTAGCATGATAAAGAAGATTCAAAGACAGTGAGATGCCAGCTCCTTTCATTCAGTCAGTAGCTTCAAACATTTCTGGTATATGAAAAACATGTTTTTCAATGGCAAAAATCAATGAATATTGTAAATGCACAAACAGTAATATCTCCACATTGCAAGGTGCAATTCTGAAATTTTTTGCTTTTTCCTGCTAATCCTAGCATGATAAAGAAGATTCAAAGAGAGTGAGATGCCAGCTCCTTTCATTCCGTCAGTAGCTTCAAACATTTCTGGTATATGAAAAACATGTTTTTCAATGGCAAAAATCAATGAATATTGTAAATGCACAAACAGTAATATCTCCACATTGCAAGGTGCAATTCTGAAATTTTTTGCTGTTTCCTGCTTATCCTAGCATGATAAAGAAGATTCAAAGAGAGTGAGATGCCAGCTCCTTTCATTCAGTCAGTAGCTTCAAACATTTCTGGACGTTTTTCAATGGCAAAATCAATGAATATTGTAAATGCACAAACAGTAATATCTCCACATTGCAAGGTGCAATTCTGAAATTTTTTGCTTTTTCCTGTTAATCCTAGCATGATAAAGAAGATTCAAAGACAGTGAGATGCCAGCTCCTTTCATTCAGTCAGTAGCTTCAAACATTTCTGGTATATGAAAAACATGTTTTTCAATGGCAAAAATCAATGAATATTGTAAATGCACAAACAGTAATATCTCCACATTGCAAGGTGCAATTCTGAAATTTTTTGCTTTTTCCTGTTAATCCTAGCATGATAAAGAAGATTCAAAGAGAGTGAGATGCCAGCTCCTTTCATTCAGTCAGTAGCTTCAAACATTTCTGGTATATGAAAAACATGTTTTTCAATGGCAAAAATCAATGAATATTGTAAATGCACAAACAGTAATATCTCCACATTGCAAGGTGCAATTCTGAAATTTTTTGTTTTTTCCTGTTAATCCTAGCATGATAAAGAAGATTCAAAGAGAGTGAGATGCCAGCTCCTTTCATTCAGTCAGTAGCTTCAAACATTTCTGGTATATGAAAAACATGTTTTTCAATGGCAAAAATCAATGAATATTGTAAATGCACAAACAGTAATATCTCCACATTGCAAGGTGCAATTCTGAAATATTTTGCTTTTTCCTGCTAATCCTAGCATGATAAAGAAGATTCAAAGAGAGTGAGATGCCAGCTCCTTTCATTCAGTCAGTAGCTTCAAACATTTCTGGTATATGAAAAACATGTTTTTCAATGGCAAAAATCAATGAATATTGTAAATGCACAAACAGTAATATCTCCACATTGCAAGGTGCAATTCTGAAATTTTTTGCTTTTTCCTGCTAATCCTAGCATGATAAAGAAGATTCAAAGAGAGTGAGATGCCAGCTCCTTTCATTCAGTCAGTAGCTTCAAACATTTCTGGTATATGAAAAACATGTTTTTCAATGGCAAAAATCAATGAATATTGTAAATGCACAAACAGTAATATCTCCACATTGCAAGGTGCAATTCTGAAATTTTTTGCTTTTTCCTGCTAATCCTAGCATGATAAAGAAGATTCAAAGAGAGTGAGATGCCAGCTCCTTTCATTCAGTCAGTAGCTTCAAACATTTCTGGTATATGAAAAACATGTTTTTCAATGGCAAAAATCAATGAATATTGTAAATGCACAAACAGTAATATCTCCACATTGCAAGGTGCAATTCTGAAATTTTTAGCTTTTTCCTGTTAATCCTAGCATGATAAAGAAGATTCAAAGAGAGTAAGATGCCAGCTCCTTTCATTCAGTCAGTAGCTTCAAACATTTCTGGACGTTTTTCAATGGCAAAAATCAATGAATATTGTAAATGCACAAACAGTAATATCTCCACATTGCAAGGTGCAATTCTGAAATTTTTTGCTTTTTCCTGTTAATCCTAGCATGATAAAGAAGATTCAAAGAGAGTGAGATACCAGCTCCTTTCATTCAGTCAGTAGCTTCAAACATTTCTGGTATATGAAAAACATGTTTTTCAATGGCAAAAATCAATGAATATTGTAAATGCACAAACAGTAATATCTCCACATTGCAAGGTGCAATTCTGAAATTTTTTGCTTTTTCCTGCTAATCCTAGCATGATAAAGAAGATTCAAAGAGAGTGAGATGCCAGCTAATTTCATTCAGTCAGTAGCTTCAAACATTTCTGGACGTTTTTCAATGGCAAAAATCAATGAATATTGTAAATGCACAAACAGTAATATCTCCACATTGCAAGGTGCAATTCTGAAATTTTTTGCTTTTTCCTGCTAATCCTAGCATGATAAAGAAGATTCAAAGAGAGTGAGATGCCAGCTCCTTTCATTCAGTCAGTAGCTTCAAACATTTCTTGTATATGAAAAACATGTTTTTCAATGGCAAAAATCAATGAATATTGTAAATGCATAAACAGTAATATCTCCACATTGCAAGGTGCAATTCTGAAATTTTTTGCTTTTTCCTGCTAATCCTAGCATGATAAAGAAGATTCAAAGAGAGTGAGATACCAGCTCCTTTCATTCAGTCAGTAGCTTCAAACATTTCTGGACGTTTTTCAATGGCAAAAATCAATGAATATTGTAAATGCACAAACAGTAATATCTCCACATTGCAAGGTGCAATTCTGAAATTTTTTGCTTTTTCCTGTTAATCCTAGCATGATAAAGAAGATTCAAAGAGAGTGAGATGCCAGCTCCTTTCATTCAAGTCAGTAGCTTCAAACATTTCTGGTATATGAAAAACATGTTTTTCAATGGCAAAAATCAATGAATATTGTAAATGCACAAACAGTAATATCTCCACATTGCAAGGTGCAATTCTGAAATTTTTTGCTTTTTCCTGCTTATCCTAGCATGATAAAGAAGATTCAAAGAGAGTGAGATGCCAGCTCCTTTCATTCAGTCAGTAGCTTCAAACATTTCTGGTATATGAAAAACATGTTTTTCAATGGCAAAAATCAATGAATATTGTAAATGCACAAACAGTAATATCTCCACATTGCAAGGTGCAATTCTGAAATTTTTTTGCTTTTTCCTGCTAATCCTAGCATGATAAAGAAGATTCAAAGAGAGTGAGATGCCAGCTCCTTTCATTCAGTCAGTAGCTTCAAACATTTCTGGACGTTTTTCAATGGCAAAATCAATGAATATTGTAAATGCACAAACAGTAATATCTCCACATTGCAAGGTGCAATTCTGAAATTTTTTGCTTTTTCCTGTTAATCCTAGCATGATAAAGAAGATTCAAAGACAGTGAGATGCCAGCTCCTTTCATTCAGTCAGTAGCTTCAAACATTTCTGGTATATGAAAAACATGTTTTTCAATGGCAAAAATCAATGAATATTGTAAATGCACAAACAGTAATATCTCCACATTGCAAGGTGCAATTCTGAAATTTTTTGCTTTTTCCTGCTAATCCTAGCATGATAAAGAAGATTCAAAGAGAGTGAGATGCCAGCTCCTTTCATTCCGTCAGTAGCTTCAAACATTTCTGGTATATGAAAAACATGTTTTTCAATGGCAAAAATCAATGAATATTGTAAATGCACAAACAGTAATATCTCCACATTGCAAGGTGCAATTCTGAAATTTTTTGCTGTTTCCTGCTTATCCTAGCATGATAAAGAAGATTCAAAGAGAGTGAGATGCCAGCTCCTTTCATTCAGTCAGTAGCTTCAAACATTTCTGGACGTTTTTCAATGGCAAAATCAATGAATATTGTAAATGCACAAACAGTAATATCTCCACATTGCAAGGTGCAATTCTGAAATTTTTTGCTTTTTCCTGTTAATCCTAGCATGATAAAGAAGATTCAAAGACAGTGAGATGCCAGCTCCTTTCATTCAGTCAGTAGCTTCAAACATTTCTGGTATATGAAAAACATGTTTTTCAATGGCAAAAATCAATGAATATTGTAAATGCACAAACAGTAATATCTCCACATTGCAAGGTGCAATTCTGAAATTTTTTGCTTTTTCCTGCTAATCCTAGCATGATAAAGAAGATTCAAAGAGAGTGAGATGCCAGCTCCTTTCATTCCGTCAGTAGCTTCAAACATTTCTGGTATATGAAAAACATGTTTTTCAATGGCAAAAATCAATGAATATTGTAAATGCACAAACAGTAATATCTCCACATTGCAAGGTGCAATTCTGAAATTTTTTGCTTTTTCCTGCTAATCCTAGCATGATAAATAAGATTCAAAGAGAGTGAGATGCCAGCTCCTTTCATTCAGTCAGTAGCTTCAAACATTTCTGGACGTTTTTCAATGGCAAAATCAATGAATATTGTAAATGCACAAACAGTAATATCTCCACATTGCAAGGTGCAATTCTGAAATTTTTTGCTTTTTCCTGCTAATCCTAGCATGATAAAGAAGATTCAAAGAGAGTGAGATGCCAGCTAATTTCATTCAGTCAGTAGCTTCAAACATTTCTGGACGTTTTTCAATGGCAAAAATCAATGAATATTGTAAATGCACAAACAGTAATATCTCCACATTGCAAGGTGCAATTCTGAAATTTTTTGCTTTTTCCTGTTAATCCTAGCATGATAAAGAAGATTCAAAGAGAGTGAGATGCCAGCTCCTTTCATTCAAGTCAGTAGCTTCAAACATTTCTGGTATATGAAAAACATGTTTTTCAATGGCAAAAATCAATGAATATTGTAAATGCACAAACAGTAATATCTCCACATTGCAAGGTGCAATTCTGAAATTTTTTGCTTTTTCCTGCTTATCCTAGCATGATAAAGAAGATTCAAAGAGAGTGAGATGCCAGCTCCTTTCATTCAGTCAGTAGCTTCAAACATTTCTGGTATATGAAAAACATGTTTTTCAATGGCAAAAATCAATGAATATTGTAAATGCACAAACAGTAATATCTCCACATTGCAAGGTGCAATTCTGAAATTTTTTTGCTTTTTCCTGCTTATCCTAGCATGATAAAGAAGATTTAAAGAGAGTGAGATGCCAGCTCCTTTCATTCAGTCAGTAGCTTCAAACATTTCTGGACGTTTTTCAATGGCAAAATCAATGAATATTGTAAATGCACAAACAGTAATATCTCCACATTGCAAGGTGCAATTCTGAAATTTTTTGCTTTTTCCTGTTAATCCTAGCATGATAAAGAAGATTCAAAGACAGTGAGATGCCAGCTCCTTTCATTCAGTCAGTAGCTTCAAACATTTCTGGTATATGAAAAACATGTTTTTCAATGGCAAAAATCAATGAATATTGTAAATGCACAAACAGTAATATCTCCACATTGCAAGGTGCAATTCTGAAATTTTTTGCTTTTTCCTGCTAATCCTAGCATGATAAAGAAGATTCAAAGAGAGTGAGATGCCAGCTCCTTTCATTCCGTCAGTAGCTTCAAACATTTCTGGTATATGAAAAACATGTTTTTCAATGGCAAAAATGAATGAATATTGTAAATGCACAAACAGTAATATCTCCACATTGCAAGGTGCAATTCTGAAATTTTTTGCTTTTTCCTGCTAATCCTAGCATGATAAAGAAGATTCAAAGAGAGTGAGATGCCAGCTCCTTTCATTCAGTCAGTAGCTTCAAACATTTCTGGACGTTTTTCAATGGCAAAAATCAATGAATATTGTAAATGCACAAACAGTAATATCTCCACATTGCAAGGTGCAATTCTGAAATTTTTTGCTTTTTCCTGCTAATCCTAGCATGATAAAGAAGATTCAAAGAGAGTGAGATGCCAGCTCCTTTCATTCAGTCAGTAGCTTCAAACATTTCTTGTATATGAAAAACATGTTTTTCAATGGCAAAAATCAATGAATATTGTAAATGCACAAACAGCAATATCTCCACATTGCAAGGTGCAATTCTGAAATTTTTTCTTTTTCCTGCTAATCCTAGCATGATAAAGAAGATTCAAAGAGAGTGAGATGCCAGCTCCTTTCATTCAGTCAGTAGCTTCAAACATTTCTGGACGTTTTTCAATGGCAAAAATCAATGAATATTGTAAATGCACAAATAGTAATATCTCCACATTGCAAGGTGCAATTCTGAAATTTTTTGCTTTTTCCTGTTAATCCTAGCATGATAAAGAAGATTCAAAGAGAGTGAGATGCCAGCTCCTTTCATTCAGTCAGTAGCTTCAAACATTTCTGGTATATGAAAAACATGTTTTTCAATGGCAAAAATCAATGAATATTGTAAATGCACAAACAGTAATATCTCCACATTGCAAGGTGCAATTCTGAAATTTTTTGCTTTTTCCTGCTAATCCTAGCATGATAAAGAAGATTCAAAGAGAGTGAGATGCCAGCTCCTTTCATTCAGTCAGTAGCTTCAAACATTTCTGGTATATGAAAAACATGTTTTTCAATGGCAAAAATCAATGAATATTGTAAATGCACAAACAGTAATATCTCCACATTGCAAGGTGCAATTCTGAAATTTTTTGCTTTTTCCTGCTAATCCAAGCATGATAAAGAAGATTCAAAGAGAGTGAGATGCCAGCTCCTTTCATTCAGTCAGTAGCTTCAAACATTTCTGGTATATGAATAACATGATGTTTTTCAATGGCAAAAATCAATGAATATTGTAAATGCACAAACAGTAATTTCTCCGCATTGCAAGGTGCAATTCTGAAATTTTTTGCTTTTTCCTGCTCCTCTTAGCATGATAAAGAAGATTCAAAGAGAGTGAGATGCCAGCTCCTTTCATTCAGTCAGTAGCTTCAAACATTTCTGGTATATGAATAACATGATGTTTTTCAATGGCAAAAATCAATGAATATTGTAAATGCACAAACAGTAATTTCTCCGCATTGCAAGGTGCAATTCTGAAATTTTTTGCTTTTTCCTGCTCCTCTTAGCATGATAAAGATGATTCAAAGAGAGTGAGATGCCAGCTCCTTTCATTCAGTCAGTAGCTTCAATCATTTCTGGACGTTTTTCAATGGCAAAAATCAATGAATATTGTAAATGCACAAACAGTAATTTCTCCGCATTGCAAGGTGCAATTCTGAAATTTTTTGCTTTTTCCTGCTCCTCTTAGCATGATAAAGAAAATTCAGAGTGAGATGCCAGCTGCTTTCATTCAGTCAGTAGCTTCAATCATTTCTGGACGTTTTTCAATGGCAAAAATCAATGAATATTGTAAATGCACAAACAGTAATATCTCCACATTGCAAGGTGCAATTCTGAAATTTTTTGCTTTTTCCTGTTAATCCTAGCATGATAAAGAAGATTCAAAGAGAGTGAGATGCCAGCTCCTTTCATTCAGTCAGTAGCTTCAAACATTTCTGGTATATGAAAAACATGTTTTTCAATGGCAAAAATCAATGAATATTGTAAATGCACAAACAGTAATATCTCCACATTGCAAGGTGCAATTCTGAAATTTTTTGCTTTTTCCTGCTAATCCAAGCATGATAAAGAAGATTCAAAGAGAGTGAGATGCCAGCTCCTTTCATTCAGTCAGTAGCTTCAAACATTTCTGGTATATGAATAACATGATGTTTTTCAATGGCAAAAATCAATGAATATTGTAAATGCACAAACAGTAATTTCTCCGCATTGCAAGGTGCAATTCTGAAATTTTTTGCTTTTTCCTGCTCCTCTTAGCATGATAAAGAAGATTCAAAGAGAGTGAGATGCCAGCTCCTTTCATTCAGTCAGTAGCTTCAAACATTTCTGGTATATGAATAACATGATGTTTTTCAATGGCAAAAATCAATGAATATTGTAAATGCACAAACAGTAATTTCTCCGCATTGCAAGGTGCAATTCTGAAATTTTTTGCTTTTTCCTGCTCCTCTTAGCATGATAAAGACGATTCAAAGAGAGTGAGATGCCAGCTCCTTTCATTCAGTCAGTAGCTTCAATCATTTCTGGACGTTTTTCAATGGCAAAAATCAATGAATATTGTAAATGCACAAACAGTAATTTCTCCGCATTGCAAGGTGCAATTCTGAAATTTTTTGCTTTTTCCTGCTCCTCTTAGCATGATAAAGAAAATTCAGAGTGAGATGCCAGCTGCTTTCATTCAGTCAGTAGCTTCAATAATTTCTGGACGTTTTTCAATGGCAAAAATCAATGAATATTGTAAATGCACAAACAGTAATTTCTCCGCATTGCAAGGTGCAATTGTGAAATTTTTTGCTTTTTCCTGCTCCTCTTAGCATGATAAAGAAGATTCAAAGAGAGTGAGATGCCAGCTCCTTTCATTCAGTCAGTAGCTTCAAACATTTCTGGTATATGAATAACATGATGTTTTTCAATGGCAAAAATCAATGAATATTGTAAATGCACAAACAGTAATTTCTCCGCATTGCAAGGTGCAATTCTGAAATTTTTTGCTTTTTCCTGCTCCTCTTAGCATGATAAAGACGATTCAAAGAGAGTGAGATGCCAGCTCCTTTCATTCAGTCAGTAGCTTCAATCATTTCTGGACGTTTTTCAATGGCAAAAATCAATGAATATTGTAAATGCACAAACAGTAATTTCTCCGCATTGCAAGGTGCAATTCTGAAATTTTTTGCTTTTTCCTGCTCCTCTTAGCATGATAAAGAAAATTCAGAGTGAGATGCCAGCTGCTTTCATTCAGTCAGTAGCTTCAATCATTTCTGGACGTTTTTCAATGGCAAAAATCAATGAATATTGTAAATGCACAAACAGTAATTTCTCCGCATTGCAAGGTGCAATTCTGAAATTTTTTGCTTTTTCCTGCTCCTCTTAGCATGATAAAGAAGATTCAAAGAGAGTGAGATGCCAGCTCCTTTCATTCAGTCAGTAGCTTCAAACATTTCTGGTATATGAATAACATGATGTTTTTCAATGGCAAAAATCAATGAATATTGTAAATGCACAAACAGTAATTTCACCGCATTGCAAGGTGCAATTCTGAAATTTTTTACTTTTTCCTGCTCCTCTTAGCATGATAAAGAAGATTCAAAGAGAGTGAGATGCCAGCTCCTTTCGTTCAGTCAGTAGCTTCAATCATTTCTGGACGTTTTTCAAAGGCAAAAATCATTGAATATTGTAAATGCACAAACAGTAATTTCTCCGCATTGCAAGGTGCAATTCTGAAATTTTTTACTTTTTCCTGCTCCTCTTAGCATGATAAAGAAGATTCAAAGAGAGTGAGATGCCAGCTCCTTTTATTCAGTCAGTAGCTTCAATCATTTCTGGTATATGAATAACATGATGTTTTTCAATGGCAAAAATCAATGAATATTGTAAATGCACAAACAGTAATTTCTCCGCATTTCAAGGTGCAATTCTGAAGTTTTTTGCTTTTTCCTGCTCCTCTTAGCATGATAAAGAAGATTCAAAGAGAGTGAGATGCCAGCTCCTTTCATTCAGTCAGTAGCTTCAATCATTTCTGGACGTTTTTCAATGGCAAAAATCATTGAATATTGTAAATGCACAAACAGTAATTTCTCCGCATTGCAAGGTGCAATTCTGAAATTTTTTACTTTTTCCTGCTCCTCTTAGCATGATAAAGAAGATTCAAAGAGAGTGAGATGCCAGCTCCTTTCATTCAGTCAGTAGCTTCAATCATTTCTGGTATATGAATAACATGATGTTTTTCAATGTCAAAAATCAATGAATATTGTAAATGCACAAACAGTAATTTCTCCGCATTGCAAGGTGCAATTCTGAAATTTTTTGCTTTTTCCTGCTCCTCTTAGCATGATAAAGAAGATTCAAAGAGAGTGAGATGCCAGCTCCTTTCATTCAGTCAGTAGCTTCAATCATTTCTGGACGTTTTTCAATGGCAAAAATCAATGAATATTGTAAATGCACAAACAGTAATTTCTCCGCATTGCAAGGTGCAATTCTGAAATTTTTTGCTTTTTCCTGCTCCTCTTAGCATGATAAAGAAAATTCAGAGTGAGATGCCAGCTCCTTTCATTCAGTCAGTAGCTTCAATCATTTCTGGACGTTTTTCAATGGCAAAAATCAATGAATATTGTAAATGCACAAACAGTAATTTCTCCGCATTGCAAGGTGCAATTCTGAAATTTTTTGCTTTTTCCTGCTCCTCTTAGCGTGATAAAGAAGATTCAAAGAGAGTGAGATGCCAGCTCCTTTCATTCAGTCAGTAGCTTCAAACATTTCTGGTATATGAATAACATGATGTTTTTCAATGGCAAAAATCAATGAATATTGTAAATGCACAAACAGTAATTTCTCCGCATTGCAAGGTGCAATTCTGAAATTTTTTGCTTTTTCCTGCTCCTCTTAGCATGATAAAGAAGATTCAAAGAGAGTGAGATGCCAGCTCCTTTCGTTCATTCAGTAGCTTCAATCAATTCTGGACGTTTTTCAAAGGCAAAAATCATTGAATATTGTAAATGCACAAACAGTAATTTCTCCGCATTGCAAGGTGCAATTCTGAAATTTTTTACTTTTTCCTGCTCCTCTTAGCATGATAAAGAAGATTCAAAGAGAGTGAGATGCCAGCTCCTTTCATTCAGTCAGTAGCTTCAATCATTTCTGGTATATGAATAACATGATGTTTTTCAATGGCAAAAATCAATGAATATTGTAAATGCACAAACAGTAATTTCTCCGCATTGCAAGGTGCAATTCTGAAGTTTTTTGCTTTTTCCTGCTCCTCTTAGCATGATAAAGAAGATTCAAAGAGAGTGAGATGCCAGCTCCTTTCATTCAGTCAGTAGCTTCAATCATTTCTGGACGTTTTTCAATGGCAAAAATCATTGAATATTGTAAATGCACAAACAGTAATTTCTCCGCATTGCAAGGTGCAATTCTGAAATTTTTTACTTTTTCCTGCTCCTCTTAGCATGATAAAGAAGATTCAAAGAGAGTGAGATGCCAGCTCCTTTCATTCAGTCAGTAGCTTCAATCATTTCTGGTATATGAATAACATGATGTTTTTCAATGGCAAAAATCAATGAATATTGTAAATGCACAAACAGTAATTTCTCCGCATTGCAAGGTGCAATTCTGAAATTTTTTGCTTTTTCCTGCTCCTCTTAGCATAATAAAGAAGATTCAAAGAAAGTGAGATGCCAGCTCCTTTCATTCAGTCAGTAGCTTCAATCATTTCTGGACGTTTTTCAATGGCAAACATCAATGAATATTGTAAATGCACAAACAGTAATTTCTTCGCATTGCAAGGTGCAATTCTGAAATTTTTTGCTTTTTCCTGCTCCTCTTAGCATGATAAACAAGATTCAAAGAGCGTGAGATGCCAGCTCCTTTCATTCAGTCAGTAGCTTCAATCATTTCTGGATGTTTTTCAATGGCAAAAATCAATGAATATTGTAAATGCACAAACAGTAATTTCTCCGCATTGCAAGGTGCAATTCTGAAATTTTTTACTTTTTCCTGCTCCTCTTAGCATGATAAAGAAGATTCAAAGAGAGTGAGATGCCAGCTCCTTTCATTCAGTCAGTAGCTTCAAACATTCCTGGTATATGAATAACATAATGTTTTTCAATGGCAAAAATCAATGAATATTGTAAATGCACAAACAGTAATTTCTCCGCATTGCAAGGTGTAATTCTGAAATTTTTTGCTTTTTCCTGCTCCTCTTAGCATGATAAAGAAGATTCAAAGAGAGTGAGATGCCAGCTCCTTTCATTCAGTCAGTAGCTTCAATCATTTCTGGACGTTTTTCAATTGCAAAAATCAATGAATATTGTAAATGCACAAACAGTAATTTCTCCGCATTGCAAGGTGCAATTCTGAAATTTTTTGCTTTTTCCTGCTCCTCTTAGCATGATAAAGAAGATTCAAAGAGAGTGAGATGCCAGCTCCTTTCATTCAGTCAGTAGCTTCAAACATTTCTGGTATATGAATAACATGATGTTTTTCAATGGCAAAAATCAATGAATATTGTAAATGCACAAACAGTAATTTCTCCGCATTGCAAGGTGCAATTCTGAAATTTTTTGCTTTTTCCTGCTCCTCTTAGCATGATAAAGAAGATTCAAAGAGAGTGAGATGCCAGCTCCTTTCATTCAGTCAGTAGCATCAATCATTTCTGGTATATGAATAACATGATGTTTTTCAATGGCAAAAATCAATGAATATTGTAAATGCACAAACAGTAATTTCTCCGCATTGCAAGGTGCAATTCTGAAATTTTTTGCTTTTTCCTGCTCCTCTTAGCATGATAAAGAAGATTCAAAGAGAGTGAGATGCCAGCTCCTTTCGTTCAGTCAGTAGCTTCAATCATTTCTGGACGTTTTTCAAAGGCAAAAATCATTGAATATTGTAAATGCACAAACAGTAATTTCTCCGCATTGCAAGGTGCAATTCTGAAATTTTTTACTTTTTCCTGCTCCTCTTAGCATGATAAAGAAGATTCAAAGAGAGTGAGATGCCAGCTCCTTTCATTCAGTCAGTAGCTTCAATCATTTCTGGTATATGAATAACATGATGTTTTTCAATGGCAAAAATCAATGAATATTGTAAATGCACAAACAGTAATTTCTCCGCATTGCAAGGTGCAATTCTGAAATTTTTTGCTTTTTCCTGCTCCTCTTAGCATGATAAAGAAGATACAAAGAGAGTGAGATGCCAGCTCCTTTCATTCAGTCAGTAGCTTCAATCATTTCTGGACGTTTTTCAATGGCAAAAATCATTGAATATTGTAAGTGCACAAACAGTAATTTCTCCGCATTGCAAGGTGCAATTCTGAAATTTTTTACTTTTTCCTGCTCCTCTTAGCATGATAAAGAAGATTCAAAGAGAGTGAGATGCCAGCTCCTTTCATTCAGTCAGTAGCTTCAATCATTTCTGGTATATGAATAACATGATGTTTTTCAATGGCAAAAATCAATGAATATTGTAAATGCACAAACAGTAATTTCTCCGCATTTCAAGGTGCAATTCTGAAGTTTTTTGCTTTTTCCTGCTCCTCTTAGCATGATAAAGAAGATTCAAAGAGAGTGAGATGCCAGCTCCTTTCATTCAGTCAGTAGCTTCAATCATTTCTGGACGTTTTTCAATGGCAAAAATCATTGAATATTGTAAATGCACAAACAGTAATTTCTCCGCATTGCAAGGTGCAATTCTGAAATTTTTTACTTTTTCCTGCTCCTCTTAGCATGATAAAGAAGATTCAAAGAGAGTGAGATGCCAGCTCCTTTCATTCAGTCAGTAGCTTCAATCATTTCTGGTATATGAATAACATGATGTTTTTCAATGTCAAAAATCAATGAATATTGTAAATGCACAAACAGTAATTTCTCCGCATTGCAAGGTGCAATTCTGAAATTTTTTGCTTTTTCCTGCTCCTCTTAGCATGATAAAGAAGATTCAAAGAGAGTGAGATGCCAGCTCCTTTCATTCAGTCAGTAGCTTCAATCATTTCTGGACGTTTTTCAATGGCAAAAATCAATGAATATTGTAAATGCACAAACAGTAATTTCTCCGCATTGCAAGGTGCAATTCTGAAATTTTTTGCTTTTTCCTGCTCCTCTTAGCATGATAAAGAAAATTCAGAGTGAGATGCCAGCTCCTTTCATTCAGTCAGTAGCTTCAATCATTTCTGGACGTTTTTCAATGGCAAAAATCAATGAATATTGTAAATGCACAAACAGTAATTTCTCCGCATTGCAAGGTGCAATTCTGAAATTTTTTGCTTTTTCCTGCTCCTCTTAGCGTGATAAAGAAGATTCAAAGAGAGTGAGATGCCAGCTCCTTTCATTCAGTCAGTAGCTTCAAACATTTCTGGTATATGAATAACATGATGTTTTTCAATGGCAAAAATCAATGAATATTGTAAATGCACAAACAGTAATTTCTCCGCATTGCAAGGTGCAATTCTGAAATTTTTTGCTTTTTCCTGCTCCTCTTAGCATGATAAAGAAGATTCAAAGAGAGTGAGATGCCAGCTCCTTTCGTTCATTCAGTAGCTTCAATCAATTCTGGACGTTTTTCAAAGGCAAAAATCATTGAATATTGTAAATGCACAAACAGTAATTTCTCCGCATTGCAAGGTGCAATTCTGAAATTTTTTACTTTTTCCTGCTCCTCTTAGCATGATAAAGAAGATTCAAAGAGAGTGAGATGCCAGCTCCTTTCATTCAGTCAGTAGCTTCAATCATTTCTGGTATATGAATAACATGATGTTTTTCAATGGCAAAAATCAATGAATATTGTAAATGCACAAACAGTAATTTCTCCGCATTGCAAGGTGCAATTCTGAAGTTTTTTGCTTTTTCCTGCTCCTCTTAGCATGATAAAGAAGATTCAAAGAGAGTGAGATGCCAGCTCCTTTCATTCAGTCAGTAGCTTCAATCATTTCTGGACGTTTTTCAATGGCAAAAATCATTGAATATTGTAAATGCACAAACAGTAATTTCTCCGCATTGCAAGGTGCAATTCTGAAATTTTTTACTTTTTCCTGCTCCTCTTAGCATGATAAAGAAGATTCAAAGAGAGTGAGATGCCAGCTCCTTTCATTCAGTCAGTAGCTTCAATCATTTCTGGTATATGAATAACATGATGTTTTTCAATGGCAAAAATCAATGAATATTGTAAATGCACAAACAGTAATTTCTCCGCATTGCAAGGTGCAATTCTGAAATTTTTTGCTTTTTCCTGCTCCTCTTAGCATAATAAAGAAGATTCAAAGAAAGTGAGATGCCAGCTCCTTTCATTCAGTCAGTAGCTTCAATCATTTCTGGACGTTTTTCAATGGCAAACATCAATGAATATTGTAAATGCACAAACAGTAATTTCTTCGCATTGCAAGGTGCAATTCTGAAATTTTTTGATTTTTCCTGCTCCTCTTAGCATGATAAACAAGATTCAAAGAGCGTGAGATGCCAGCTCCTTTCATTCAGTCAGTAGCTTCAATCATTTCTGGACGTTTTTCAATGGCAAAAATCAATGAATATTGTAAATGCACAAACAGTAATTTCTCCGCATTGCAAGGTGCAATTCTGAAATTTTTTACTTTTTCCTGCTCCTCTTAGCATGATAAAGAAGATTCAAAGAGAGTGAGATGCCAGCTCCTTTCATTCAGTCAGTAGCTTCAAACATTCCTGGTATATGAATAACATAATGTTTTTCAATGGCAAAAATCAATGAATATTGTAAATGCACAAACAGTAATTTCTCCGCATTGCAAGGTGCAATTCTGAAATTTTTTGCTTTTTCCTGCTCCTCTTAGCATGATAAAGAAGATTCAAAGAGAGTGAGATGCCAGCTCCTTTCATTCAGTCAGTAGCTTCAATCATTTCTGGACGTTTTTCAATTGCAAAAATCAATGAATATTGTAAATGCACAAACAGTAATTTCTCCGCATTGCAAGGTGCAATTCTGAAATTTTTTGCTTTTTCCTGCTCCTCTTAGCATGATAAAGAAGATTCAAAGAGAGTGAGATGCCAGCTCCTTTCATTCAGTCAGTAGCTTCAAACATTTCTGGTATATGAATAACATGATGTTTTTCAATGGCAAAAATCAATGAATATTGTAAATGCACAAACAGTAATTTCTCCGCATTGCAAGGTGCAATTCTGAAATTTTTTGCTTTTTCCTGCTCCTCTTAGCATGATAAAGAAGATTCAAAGAGAGTGAGATGCCAGCTCCTTTCATTCAGTCAGTAGCATCAATCATTTCTGGTATATGAATAACATGATGTTTTTCAATGGCAAAAATCAATGAATATTGTAAATGCACAAACAGTAATTTCTCCGCATTGCAAGGTGCAATTCTGAAATTTTTTGCTTTTTCCTGCTCCTCTTAGCATGATAAAGAAGATTCAAAGAGAGTGAGATGCCAGCTCCTTTCGTTCAGTCAGTAGCTTCAATCATTTCTGGACGTTTTTCAAAGGCAAAAATCATTGAATATTGTAAATGCACAAACAGTAATTTCTCCGCATTGCAAGGTGCAATTCTGAAATTTTTTACTTTTTCCTGCTCCTCTTAGCATGATAAAGAAGATTCAAAGAGAGTGAGATGCCAGCTCCTTTCATTCAGTCAGTAGCTTCAATCATTTCTGGTATATGAATAACATGATGTTTTTCAATGGCAAAAATCAATGAATATTGTAAATGCACAAACAGTAATTTCTCCGCATTGCAAGGTGCAATTCTGAAATTTTTTGCTTTTTCCTGCTCCTCTTAGCATGATAAAGAAGATACAAAGAGAGTGAGATGCCAGCTCCTTTCATTCAGTCAGTAGCTTCAATCATTTCTGGACGTTTTTCAATGGCAAAAATCATTGAATATTGTAAGTGCACAAACAGTAATTTCTCCGCATTGCAAGGTGCAATTCTGAAATTTTTTACTTTTACCTGCTCCTCTTTGCATGATAAAGAAGATTCAAAGAGAGTGAGATGCCAGCTCCTTTCATTCAGTCAGTAGCTTCAATCATTTCTGGTATATGAATAACATGATGTTTTTCAATGGCAAAAATCAATGAATATTGTAAATGCACAAACAGTAATTTCTCCGCATTGCAAGGTGCAATTCTGAAGTTTTTTGCTTTTTCCTGCTCCTCTTAGCATGATAAAGAAGATTCAAAGAGAGTGAGATGCCAGCTCCTTTCATTCAGTCAGTAGCTTCAATCATTTCTGGACGTTTTTCAATGGCAAAAATCATTGAATATTGTAAATGCACAAACAGTAATTTCTCCGCATTGCAAGGTGCAATTCTGAAATTTTTTACTTTTTCCTGCTCCTCTTAGCATGATAAAGAAGATTCAAAGAGAGTGAGATGCCAGCTCCTTTCATTCAGTCAGTAGCTTCAATCATTTCTGGTATATGAATAACATGATGTTTTTCAATGGCAAAAATCAATGAATATTGTAAATGCACAAACAGTAATTTCTCCGCATTGCAAGGTGCAATTCTGAAATTTTTTGCTTTTTCCTGCTCCTCTTAGCATAATAAAGAAGATTCAAAGAGAGTGAGATGCCAGCTCCTTTCATTCAGTCAGTAGCTTCAATCATTTCTGGTATATGAATAACATGATGTTTTTCAATGGCAAAAATCAATGAATATTGTAAATGCACAAACAGTAATTTCTCCGCATTGCAAGGTGCAATTCTGAAATTTTTTGCTTTTTCCTGCTCCTCTTAGCATAATAAAGAAGATTCAAAGAAAGTGAGATGCCAGCTCCTTTCATTCAGTCAGTAGCTTCAATCATTTCTGGACGTTTTTCAATGGCAAACATCAATGAATATTGTAAATGCACAAACAGTAATTTCTTCGCATTGCAAGGTGCAATTCTGAAATTTTTTGCTTTTTCCTGCTCCTCTTAGCATGATAAACAAGATTCAAAGAGAGTGAGATGCCAGCTCCTTTCATTCAGTCAGTAGCTTCAATCATTTCTGGACGTTTTTCAATGGCAAAAATCAATGAATATTGTAAATGCACAAACAGTAATTTCTCCGCATTGCAAGGTGCAATTCTGAAATTTTTTACTTTTTCCTGCTCCTCTTAGCATGATAAAGAAGATTCAAAGAGAGTGAGATGCCAGCTCCTTTCATTCAGTCAGTAGCTTCAAACATTCCTGGTATATGAATAACATAATGTTTTTCAATGGCAAAAATCAATGAATATTGTAAATGCACAAACAGTAATTTCTCCGCATTGCAAGGTGCAATTCTGAAATTTTTTGCTTTTTCCTGCTCCTCTTAGCATGATAAAGAAGATTCAAAGAGAGTGAGATGCCAGCTCCTTTCATTCAGTCAGTAGCTTCAATCATTTCTGGACGTTTTTCAATTGCAAAAATCAATGAATATTGTAAATGCACAAACAGTAATTTCTCCGCATTGCAAGGTGCAATTCTGAAATTTTTTGCTTTTTCCTGCTCCTCTTAGCATGATAAAGAAGATTCAAAGAGAGTGAGATGCCAGCTCCTTTCATTCAGTCAGTAGCTTCAAACATTTCTGGTATATGAATAACATGATGTTTTTCAATGGCAAAAATCAATGAATATTGTAAATGCACAAACAGTAATTTCTCCGCATTGCAAGGTGCAATTCTGAAATTTTTTGCTTTTTCCTGCTCCTCTTAGCATGATAAAGAAGATTCAAAGAGAGTGAGATGCCAGCTCCTTTCATTCAGTCAGTAGCATCAATCATTTCTGGTATATGAATAACATGATGTTTTTCAATGGCAAAAATCAATGAATATTGTAAATGCACAAACAGTAATTTCTCCGCATTGCAAGGTGCAATTCTGAAATTTTTTGCTTTTTCCTGCTCCTCTTAGCATGATAAAGAAGATTCAAAGAGAGTGAGATGCCAGCTCCTTTCGTTCAGTCAGTAGCTTCAATCATTTCTGGACGTTTTTCAAAGGCAAAAATCATTGAATATTGTAAATGCACAAACAGTAATTTCTCCGCATTGCAAGGTGCAATTCTGAAATTTTTTACTTTTTCCTGCTCCTCTTAGCATGATAAAGAAGATTCAAAGAGAGTGAGATGCCAGCTCCTTTCATTCAGTCAGTAGCTTCAATCATTTCTGGTATATGAATAACATGATGTTTTTCAATGGCAAAAATCAATGAATATTGTAAATGCACAAACAGTAATTTCTCCGCATTGCAAGGTGCAATTCTGAAATTTTTTGCTTTTTCCTGCTCCTCTTAGCATGATAAAGAAGATACAAAGAGAGTGAGATGCCAGCTCCTTTCATTCAGTCAGTAGCTTCAATCATTTCTGGACGTTTTTCAATGGCAAAAATCATTGAATATTGTAAGTGCACAAACAGTAATTTCTCCGCATTGCAAGGTGCAATTCTGAAATTTTTTACTTTTTCCTGCTCCTCTTAGCATGATAAAGAAGATTCAAAGAGAGTGAGATGCCAGCTCCTTTCATTCAGTCAGTAGCTTCAATCATTTCTGGTATATGAATAACATGATGTTTTTCAATGGCAAAAATCAATGAATATTGTAAATGCACAAACAGTAATTTCTCCGCATTGCAAGGTGCAATTCTGAAGTTTTTTGCTTTTTCCTGCTCCTCTTAGCATGATAAAGAAGATTCAAAGAGAGTGAGATGCCAGCTCCTTTCATTCAGTCAGTAGCTTCAATCATTTCTGGACGTTTTTCAATGGCAAAAATCATTGAATATTGTAAATGCACAAACAGTAATTTCTCCGCATTGCAAGGTGCAATTCTGAAATTTTTTACTTTTTCCTGCTCCTCTTAGCATGATAAAGAAGATTCAAAGAGAGTGAGATGCCAGCTCCTTTCATTCAGTCAGTAGCTTCAATCATTTCTGGTATATGAATAACATGATGTTTTTCAATGGCAAAAATCAATGAATATTGTAAATGCACAAACAGTAATTTCTCCGCATTGCAAGGTGCAATTCTGAAATTTTTTGCTTTTTCCTGCTCCTCTTAGCATAATAAAGAAGATTCAAAGAAAGTGAGATGCCAGCTCCTTTCATTCAGTCAGTAGCTTCAATCATTTCTGGACGTTTTTCAATGGCAAACATCAATGAATATTGTAAATGCACAAACAGTAATTTCTTCGCATTGCAAGGTGCAATTCTGAAATTTTTTGCTTTTTCCTGCTCCTCTTAGCATGATAAACAAGATTCAAAGAGAGTGAGATGCCAGCTCCTTTCATTCAGTCAGTAGCTTCAATCATTTCTGGACGTTTTTCAATGGCAAAAATCAATGAATATTGTAAATGCACAAACAGTAATTTCTCCGCATTGCAAGGTGCAATTCTGAAATTTTTTACTTTTTCCTGCTCCTCTTAGCATGATAAAGAAGATTCAAAGAGAGTGAGATGCCAGCTCCTTTCATTCAGTCAGTAGCTTCAAACATTCCTGGTATATGAATAACATAATGTTTTTCAATGGCAAAAATCAATGAATATTGTAAATGCACAAACAGTAATTTCTCCGCATTGCAAGGTGCAATTCTGAAATTTTTTGCTTTTTCCTGCTCCTCTTAGCATGATAAAGAAGATTCAAAGAGAGTGAGATGCCAGCTCCTTTCATTCAGTCAGTAGCTTCAATCATTTCTGGACGTTTTTCAATTGCAAAAATCAATGAATATTGTAAATGCACAAACAGTAATTTCTCCGCATTGCAAGGTGCAATTCTGAAATTTTTTGCTTTTTCCTGCTCCTCTTAGCATGATAAAGAAGATTCAAAGAGAGTGAGATGCCAGCTCCTTTCATTCAGTCAGTAGCTTCAAACATTTCTGGTATATGAATAACATGATGTTTTTCAATGGCAAAAATCAATGAATATTGTAAATGCACAAACAGTAATTTCTCCGCATTGCAAGGTGCAATTCTGAAATTTTTTGCTTTTTCCTGCTCCTCTTAGCATGATAAAGAAGATTCAAAGAGAGTGAGATGCAAGCTCCTTTCATTCAGTCAGTAGCATCAATCATTTCTGGTATATGAATAACATGATGTTTTTCAATGGCAAAAATCAATGAATATTGTAAATGCACAAACAGTAATTTCTCCGCATTGCAAGGTGCAATTCTGAAATTTTTTGCTTTTTCCTGCTCCTCTTAGCATAATAAAGAAGATTCAAAGAAAGTGAGATGCCAGCTCCTTTCATTCAGTCAGTAGCTTCAATCATTTCTGGACGTTTTTCAATGGCAAACATCAATGAATATTATAAATGCACAAACAGTAATTTCTTCGCATTGCAAGGTGCAATTCTGAAATTTTTTGCTTTTTCCTGCTCCTCTTAGCATGATAAACAAGATTCAAAGAGAGTGAGATGCCAGCTCCTTTCATTCAGTCAGTAGCTTCAATCATTTCTGGACGTTTTTCAATGGCAAAAATCAATGAATATTGTAAATGCACAAACAGTAATTTCTCCGCATTGCAAGGTGCAATTCTGAAATTTTTTACTTTTTCCTGCTCCTCTTAGCATGATAAAGAAGATTCAAAGAGAGTGAGATGCCAGCTCCTTTCATTCAGTCAGTAGCTTCAAACATTCCTGGTATATGAATAACATAATGTTTTTCAATGGCAAAAATCAATGAATATTGTAAATGCACAAACAGTAATTTCTCCGCATTGCAAGGTGCAATTCTGAAATTTTTTGCTTTTTCCTGCTCCTCTTAGCATGATAAAGAAGATTCAAAGAGAGTGAGATGCCAGCTCCTTTCATTCAGTCAGTAGCTTCAATCATTTCTGGACGTTTTTCAATTGCAAAAATCAATGAATATTGTAAATGCACAAACAGTAATTTCTCCGCATTGCAAGGTGCAATTCTGAAATTTTTTGCTTTTTCCTGCTCCTCTTAGCATGATAAAGAAGATTCAAAGAGAGTGAGATGCCAGCTCCTTTCATTCAGTCAGTAGCTTCAAACATTTCTGGTATATGAATAACATGATGTTTTTCAATGGCAAAAATCAATGAATATTGTAAATGCACAAACAGTAATTTCTCCGCATTGCAAGGTGCAATTCTGAAATTTTTTGCTTTTTCCTGCTCCTCTTAGCATGATAAAGAAGATTCAAAGAGAGTGAGATGCAAGCTCCTTTCATTCAGTCAGTAGCATCAATCATTTCTGGTATATGAATAACATGATGTTTTTCAATGGCAAAAATCAATGAATATTGTAAATGCACAAACAGTAATTTCTCCGCATTGCAAGGTGCAATTCTGAAATTTTTTGCTTTTTCCTGCTCCTCTTAGCATGATAAAGAAGATTCAAAGAGAGTGAGATGCCAGCTCCTTTCGTTCAGTCAGTAGCTTCAATCATTTCTGGACGTTTTTCAAAGGCAAAAATCATTGAATATTGTAAATGCACAAACAGTAATTTCTCCGCATTGCAAGGTGCAATTCTGAAATTTTTTACTTTTTCCTGCTCCTCTTAGCATGATAAAGAAGATTCAAAGAGAGTGAGATGCCAGCTCCTTTCATTCAGTCAGTAGCTTCAATCATTTCTGGTATATGAATAACATGATGTTTTTCAATGGCAAAAATCAATGAATATTGTAAATGCACAAACAGTAATTTCTCCGCATTGCAAGGTGCAATTCTGAAATTTTTTGCTTTTTCCTGCTCCTCTTAGCATGATAAAGAAGATACAAAGAGAGTGAGATGCCAGCTCCTTTCATTCAGTCAGTAGCTTCAATCATTTCTGGACGTTTTTCAATGGCAAAAATCATTGAATATTGTAAGTGCACAAACAGTAATTTCTCCGCATTGCAAGGTGCAATTCTGAAATTTTTTACTTTTTCCTGCTCCTCTTAGCATGATAAAGAAGATTCAAAGAGAGTGAGATGCCAGCTCCTTTCATTCAGTCAGTAGCTTCAATCATTTCTGGTATATGAATAACATGATGTTTTTCAATGGCAAAAATCAATGAATATTGTAAATGCACAAACAGTAATTTCTCCGCATTGCAAGGTGCAATTCTGAAATTTTTTGCTTTTTCCTGCTCCTCTTAGCATGATAAAGAAGATTCAAAGAGAGTGAGATGCCAGCTCCTTTCATTCAGTCAGTAGCTTCAATCATTTCTGGACGTTTTTCAATGGCAAAAATCAATGAATATTGTAAATGCACAAACAGTAATTTCTCCGCATTGCAAGGTGCAATTCTGAAATTTTTTGCTTTTTCCTGCTCCTCTTAGCATGATAAACAAGATTAAAAGAGAGTGAGATGCCAGCTCCTTTCATTCAGTCAGTAGCTTCAATCATTTCTGGACGTTTTTCAATGGCAAAAATCAATGAATATTGTAAATGCACAAACAGTAATTTCTCCGCATTGCAAGGTGCAATTCTGAAGTTTTTTGCTTTTTCCTGCTCCTCTTAGCATGATAAAGAAGATTCAAAGAGAGTGAGATGCCAGCTCCTTTCATTCAGTCAGTAGCTTCAATCATTTCTGGACGTTTTTCAATGGCAAAAATCATTGAATATTGTAAATGCACAAACAGTAATTTCTCCGCATTGCAAGGTGCAATTCTGAAATTTTTTACTTTTTCCTGCTCCTCTTAGCATGATAAAGAAGATTCAAAGAGAGTGAGATGCCAGCTCCTTTCATTCAGTCAGTAGCTTCAATCATTTCTGGTATATGAATAACATGATGTTTTTCAATGGCAAAAATCAATGAATATTGTAAATGCACAAACAGTAATTTCTCCGCATTGCAAGGTGCAATTCTGAAATTTTTTGCTTTTTCCTGCTCCTCTTAGCATAATAAAGAAGATTCAAAGAAAGTGAGATGCCAGCTCCTTTCATTCAGTCAGTAGCTTCAATCATTTCTGGACGTTTTTCAATGGCAAACATCAATGAATATTGTAAATGCACAAACAGTAATTTCTTCGCATTGCAAGGTGCAATTCTGAAATTTTTTGCTTTTTCCTGCTCCTCTTAGCATGATAAACAAGATTCAAAGAGAGTGAGATGCCAGCTCCTTTCATTCAGTCAGTAGCTTCAATCATTTCTGGACGTTTTTCAATGGCAAAAATCAATGAATATTGTAAATGCACAAACAGTAATTTCTCCGCATTGCAAGGTGCAATTCTGAAATTTTTTACTTTTTCCTGCTCCTCTTAGCATGATAAAGAAGATTCAAAGAGAGTGAGATGCCAGCTCCTTTCATTCAGTCAGTAGCTTCAAACATTCCTGGTATATGAATAACATAATGTTTTTCAATGGCAAAAATCAATGAATATTGTAAATGCACAAACAGTAATTTCTCCGCATTGCAAGGTGCAATTCTGAAATTTTTTGCTTTTTCCTGCTCCTCTTAGCATGATAAAGAAGATTCAAAGAGAGTGAGATGCCAGCTCCTTTCATTCAGTCAGTAGCTTCAATCATTTCTGGACGTTTTTCAATTGCAAAAATCAATGAATATTGTAAATGCACAAACAATAATTTCTCCGCATTGCAAGGTGCAATTCTGAAATTTTTTGCTTTTTCCTGCTCCTCTTAGCATGATAAAGAAGATTCAAAGAGAGTGAGATGCCAGCTCCTTTCATTCAGTCAGTAGCTTCAAACATTTCTGGTATATGAATAACATGATGTTTTTCAATGGCAAAAATCAATGAATATTGTAAATGCACAAACAGTAATTTCTCCGCATTGCAAGGTGCAATTCTGAAATTTTTTGCTTTTTCCTGCTCCTCTTAGCATGATAAAGAAGATTCAAAGAGAGTGAGATGCCAGCTCCTTTCATTCAGTCAGTAGCATCAATCATTTCTGGTATATGAATAACATGATGTTTTTCAATGGCAAAAATCAATGAATATTGTAAATGCACAAACAGTAATTTCTCCGCATTGCAAGGTGCAATTCTGAAATTTTTTGCTTTTTCCTGCTCCTCTTAGCATGATAAAGAAGATTCAAAGAGAGTGAGATGCCAGCTCCTTTCATTCAGTCAGTAGCTTCAATCATTTCTGGACGTTTTTCAAAGGCAAAAATCATTGAATATTGTAAATGCACAAACAGTAATTTCTCCGCATTGCAAGGTGCAATTCTGAAATTTTTTACTTTTTCCTGCTCCTCTTAGCATGATAAAGAAGATTCAAAGAGAGTGAGATGCCAGCTCCTTTCATTCAGTCAGTAGCTTCAATCATTTCTGGTATATGAATAACATGATGTTTTTCAATGGCAAAAATCAATGAATATTGTAAATGCACAAACAGTAATTTCTCCGCATTGCAAGGTGCAATTCTGAAATTTTTTGCTTTTTCCTGCTCCTCTTAGCATGATAAAGAAGATACAAAGAGAGTGAGATGCCAGCTCCTTTCATTCAGTCAGTAGCTTCAATCATTTCTGGACGTTTTTCAATGGCAAAAATCATTGAATATTGTAAGTGCACAAACAGTAATTTCTCCGCATTGCAAGGTGCAATTCTGAAATTTTTTACTTTTTCCTGCTCCTCTTAGCATGATAAAGAAGATTCAAAGAGAGTGAGATGCCAGCTCCTTTCATTCAGTCAGTAGCTTCAATCATTTCTGGTATATGAATAACATGATGTTTTTCAATGGCAAAAATCAATGAATATTGTAAATGCACAAACAGTAATTTCTCCGCATTGCAAGGTGCAATTCTGAAATTTTTTGCTTTTTCCTGCTCCTCTTAGCATGATAAAGAAGATTCAAAGAGAGTGAGATGCCAGCTCCTTTCATTCAGTCAGTAGCTTCAATCATTTCTGGACGTTTTTCAATGGCAAAAATCAATGAATATTGTAAATGCACAAACAGTAATTTCTCCGCATTGCAAGGTGCAATTCTGAAATTTTTTGCTTTTTCCTGCTCCTCTTAGCATGATAAACAAGATTAAAAGAGAGTGAGATGCCAGCTCCTTTCATTCAGTCAGTAGCTTCAATCATTTCTGGACGTTTTTCAATGGCAAAAATCAATGAATATTGTAAATGCACAAACAGTAATTTCTCCGCATTGCAAGGTGCAATTCTGAAATTTTTTGCTTTTTCCTGCTCCTCTTAGCATGATAAAGAAGATTCAAAGAGAGTGAGATGCCAGCTCCTTTCATTCAGTCAGTAGCTTCAAACATTCCTGGTATATGAATAACATGATGTTTTTCAATGGCAAAAATCAATGAATATTGTAAATGCACAAACAGTAATTTCTCCGCATTGCAAGGTGCAATTCTGAAATTTTTTGCTTTTTCCTGCTCCTCTTAGCATGATAAAGAAGATTCAAAGAGAGTGAGATGCCAGCTCCTTTCATTCAGTCAGTAGCTTCAATCATTTCTGGACGTTTTTCAATTGCAAAAATCAATGAATATTGTAAATGCACAAACAGTAATTTCTCCGCATTGCAAGGTGCAACTCTGAAATTTTTTGCTTTTTCCTGCTCCTCTTAGCATGATAAAGAAGATTCAAAGAGAGTGAGATGCCAGCTCCTTTCATTCAGTCAGTAGCTTCAATCATTTCTGGTATATGAATAACGTGATGTTTTTCAATGGCAAAAATCAATGAATATTGTAAATGCACAAACAGTAATTTCTCCGCATTGCAAGGTGCAATTCTGAAATTTTTTGCTTTTTCCTGCTCCTCTTAGCATGATAAAGAAGATTCAAAGAGAGTGAGATGCCAGCTCCTTTCATTCAGTCAGTAGCTTCAAACATTTCTGGTATATGAATAACATGATGTTTTTCAATGGCAAAAATCAATGAATATTGTAAATGCACAAACAGTAATTTCTCCGCATTGCAAGGTGCAATTCTGAAATTTTTTGCTTTTTCCTGCTCCTCTTAGCATGATAAAGAAGATTCAAGGAGAGTGAGATGCCAGCTCCTTTCATTCAGTCAGTAGCTTCAAACATTTCTGGTATATGAATAACATGATGTTTTTCAATGGCAAAAATCAATGAATATTGTAAATGCACAAACAGTAATTTCTCCGCATTGCAAGGTGCAATTCTGAAATTTTTTGCTTTATCCTGCTCCTCTTAGCATGATAAAGAAGATTCAAAGAGAGTGAGATGCCAGCTCCTTTCATTCAGTCAGTAGCTTCAATCATTTCTGGACGTTTTTCAATGGCAAAAATCATTGAATATTGTAAATGCACAAACAGTAATTTCTCCGCATTGCAAGGTGCAATTCTGAAATTTTTTACTTTTTCCTGCTCCTCTTAGCATGATAAAGAAGATTCAAAGAGAGTGAGATGCCAGCTCCTTTCATTCAGTCAGTAGCTTCAATCATTTCTGGTATATGAATAACATGATGTTTTTCAATGGCAAAAATCAATGAATATTGTAAATGCACAAACAGTAATTTCTCCGCATTGCAATGTGCAATTCTGAGATTTTTTGCTTTTTCCTGCTCCTCTTAGCATGATAAAGAAGATTCAAAGAGAGTGAGATGCCAGCTCCTTTCATTCAGTCAGTAGCTTCAATCATTTCTGGACGTTTTTCAATGGCAAAAATCAATGAATATTCTAAATGCACAAACAGTAATTTCTCCGCATTGCAAGGTGCAATTCTGAAATTTTTTGCTTTTTCCTGCTCCTCTTAGCATGATAAACAAGATTCAAAGAGAGTGAGATGCCAGCTCCTTTCATTCAGTCAGTAGCTTCAATCATTTCTGGACGTTTTTCAATGGCAAAAATCAATGAATATTGTAAATGCACAAACAGTAATTTCTCCGCATTGCAAGGTGCAATTCTGAAATTTTTTGCTTTTTCCTGCTCCTCTTAGCATGATAAAGAAGATTCAAAGAGAGTGAGAAGCCAGCTCCTTTCATTCAGTCAGTAGCTTCAATCATTTCTGGACGTTTTTCAATTGCAAAAATCAATGAATATTGTAAATGCACAAACAGTAATTTCTCCGCATTGCAAGGTGCAATTCTGAAATTTTTTGCTTTTTCCTGCTCCTCTTAGCATGATAAAGAAGATTCAAAGAGAGTGAGATGCCAGCTCCTTTCATTCAGTCAGTAGCTTCAATCATTTCTGGTATATGAATAACATGATGTTTTTCAATGGCAAAAATCAATGAATATTGTAAATGCACAAACAGTAATTTCTCCGCATTGCAAGGTGCAATTCTGAAATTTTTTGCTTTTTCCTGCTCCTCTTAGCATGATAAAGAAGATTCAAGGAGAGTGAGATGCCAGCTCCTTTCATTCAGTCAGTAGCTTCAAACATTTCTGGTATATGAATAACATGATGTTTTTCAATGGCAAAAATCAATGAATATTGTAAATGCACAAACAGTAATTTCTCCGCATTGCAAGGTGCAATTCTGAAATTTTTTGCTTTATCCTGCTCCTCTTAGCATGATAAAGAAGATTCAAAGAGAGTGAGATGCCAGCTCCTTTCATTCAGTCAGTAGCTTCAATCATTTCTGGACGTTTTTCAATGGCAAAAATCATTGAATATTGTAAATGCACAAACAGTAATTTCTCCGCATTGCAAGGTGCAATTCTGAAATTTTTTACTTTTTCCTGCTCCTCTTAGCATGATAAAGAAGATTCAAAGAGAGTGAGATGCCAGCTCCTTTCATTCAGTCAGTAGCTTCAATCATTTCTGGTATATGAATAACATGATGTTTTTCAATGGCAAAAATCAATGAATATTGTAAATGCACAAACAGTAATTTCTCCGCATTGCAATGTGCAATTCTGAGATTTTTTGCTTTTTCCTGCTCCTCTTAGCATGATAAAGAAGATTCAAAGAGAGTGAGATGCCAGCTCCTTTCATTCAGTCAGTAGCTTCAATCATTTCTGGACGTTTTTCAATGGCAAAAATCAATGAATATTCTAAATGCACAAACAGTAATTTCTCCGCATTGCAAGGTGCAATTCTGAAATTTTTTGCTTTTTCCTGCTCCTCTTAGCATGATAAACAAGATTCAAAGAGAGTGAGATGCCAGCTCCTTTCATTCAGTCAGTAGCTTCAATCATTTCTGGACGTTTTTCAATGGCAAAAATCAATGAATATTGTAAATGCACAAACAGTAATTTCTCCGCATTGCAAGGTGCAATTCTGAAATTTTTTGCTTTTTCCTGCTCCTCTTAGCATGATAAAGAAGATTCAAAGAGAGTGAGAAGCCAGCTCCTTTCATTCAGTCAGTAGCTTCAATCATTTCTGGACGTTTTTCAATTGCAAAAATCAATGAATATTGTAAATGCACAAACAGTAATTTCTCCGCATTGCAAGGTGCAATTCTGAAATTTTTTGCTTTTTCCTGCTCCTCTTAGCATGATAAAGAAGATTCAAAGAGAGTGAGATGCCAGCTCCTTTCATTCAGTCAGTAGCTTCAATCATTTCTGGTATATGAATAACATGATGTTTTTCAATGGCAAAAATCAATGAATATTGTAAATGCACAAACAGTAATTTCTCCGCATTGCAAGGTGCAATTCTGAAATTTTTTGCTTTTTCCTGCTCCTCTTAGCATGATAAAGAAGATTCAAAGAGAATGAGATGCCAGCTCCTTTCATTCAGTCAGTAGCTTCAATCATTTCTGGACGTTTTTCAATGGCAAAAATCAATGAATATTGTAAATGCACAAACAGTAATTTCTCCGCATTGCAAGGTGCAATTCTGAAATTTTTTGCTTTTTCCTGCTCCTCTTAGCATGATAAAGAAGATTCAAAGAGAGTGAGATGCCAGCTCCTTTCATTCAGTCAGTAGCTTCAATCATTTCTGGACGTTTTTCAATGGCAAAAATCAATGAATATTGTAAATGCACAAACAGTAATTTCTCCGCATTGCAAGGTGCAATTCTGAAATTTTTTGCTTTTTCCTGCTCCTCTTAGCATGATAAAAAAGATTCAAAGAGAGTGAGATGCCAGCTCCTTTCATTCAGTCAGTAGCTTCAAACATTTCTGGTATATGAATAACATGATGTTTTTCAATGGCAAAAATCAATGAATATTGTAAATGCACAAACAGTAATTTCTCCGCATTGCAAGGTGCAATTCTGAATTTTTTTGCTTTTTCCTGCTCCTCTTAGCATGATAAAGAAGATTCAAAGAGAGTGAGACGCCAGCTCCTTTCGTTCAGTCAGTAGCTTCAATCATTTCTGGACGTTTTTCAATGGCAAAAATCATTGAATATTGTAAATGCACAAACAGTAATTTCTCCGCATTGCAAGGTGCAATTCTGAAATTTTTTACTTTTTCCTGCTCCTCTTAGCATGATAAAGAAGATTCAAAGAGAGTGAGATGCCAGCTCCTTTCAGTCAGTAGCTTCAATCATTTCTGGTATATGAATAACATGATGTTTTTCAATGGCAAAAATCAATGAATATTGTAAATGCACAAATAGTAATATCTCCACATTGCAAGGTGCAATTCTGAAATTTTTTGCTTTTTCCTGTTAATCCTAGCATGATAAAGAAGATTCAAAGAGAGTGAGATGCCAGCTCCTTTCATTCAGTCAGTAGCTTCAAACATTTCTGGTATATGAAAAACATGTTTTTCAATGGCAAAAATCAATGAATATTGTAAATGCACAAACAGTAATATCTCCACATTGCAAGGTGCAATTCTGAAATTTTTTGCTTTTTCCTGCTAATCCTAGCATGATAAAGAAGATTCAAAGAGAGTGAGATGCCAGCTCCTTTCATTCAGTCAGTAGCTTCAAACATTTCTGGTATATGAAAAACATGTTTTTCAATGGCAAAAATCAATGAATATTGTAAATGCACAAACAGTAATATCTCCACATTGCAAGGTGCAATTCTGAAATTTTTTGCTTTTTCCTGCTAATCCAAGCATGATAAAGAAGATTCAAAGAGAGTGAGATGCCAGCTCCTTTCATTCAGTCAGTAGCTTCAAACATTTCTGGTATATGAATAACATGATGTTTTTCAATGGCTAAAATCAATGAATATTGTAAATGCACAAACAGTAATTTCTCCGCATTGCAAGGTGCAATTCTGAAATTTTTTGCTTTTTCCTGCTCCTCTTAGCATGATAAAGAAGATTCAAAGAGAGTGAGATGCCAGCTCCTTTCATTCAGTCAGTAGCTTCAAACATTTCTGGTATATGAATAACATGATGTTTTTCAATGGCAAAAATCAATGAATATTGTAAATGCACAAACAGTAATTTCTCCGCATTGCAAGGTGCAATTCTGAAATTTTTTGCTTTTTCCTGCTCCTCTTAGCATGATAAAGACGATTCAAAGAGAGTGAGATGCCAGCTCCTTTCATTCAGTCAGTAGCTTCAATCATTTCTGGACGTTTTTCAATGGCAAAAATCAATGAATATTGTAAATGCACAAACAGTAATTTCTCCGCATTGCAAGGTGCAATTCTGAAATTTTTTGCTTTTTCCTGCTCCTCTTAGCATGATAAAGAAAATTCAGAGTGAGATGCCAGCTGCTTTCATTCAGTCAGTAGCTTCAATCATTTCTGGACGTTTTTCAATGGCAAAAATCAATGAATATTGTAAATGCACAAACAGTAATATCTCCACATTGCAAGGTGCAATTCTGAAATTTTTTGCTTTTTCCTGTTAATCCTAGCATGATAAAGAAGATTCAAAGAGAGTGAGATGCCAGCTCCTTTCATTCAGTCAGTAGCTTCAAACATTTCTGGTATATGAAAAACATGTTTTTCAATGGCAAAAATCAATGAATATTGTAAATGCACAAACAGTAATATCTCCACATTGCAAGGTGCAATTCTGAAATTTTTTGCTTTTTCCTGCTAATCCAAGCATGATAAAGAAGATTCAAAGAGAGTGAGATGCCAGCTCCTTTCATTCAGTCAGTAGCTTCAAACATTTCTGGTATATGAATAACATGATGTTTTTCAATGGCAAAAATCAATGAATATTGTAAATGCACAAACAGTAATTTCTCCGCATTGCAAGGTGCAATTCTGAAATTTTTTGCTTTTTCCTGCTCCTCTTAGCATGATAAAGAAGATTCAAAGAGAGTGAGATGCCAGCTCCTTTCATTCAGTCAGTAGCTTCAAACATTTCTGGTATATGAATAACATGATGTTTTTCAATGGCAAAAATCAATGAATATTGTAAATGCACAAACAGTAATTTCTCCGCATTGCAAGGTGCAATTCTGAAATTTTTTGCTTTTTCCTGCTCCTCTTCGCATGATAAAGACGATTCAAAGAGAGTGAGATGCCAGCTCCTTTCATTCAGTCAGTAGCTTCAATCATTTCTGGACGTTTTTCAATGGCAAAAATCAATGAATATTGTAAATGCACAAACAGTAATTTCTCCGCATTGCAAGGTGCAATTCTGAAATTTTTTGCTTTTTCCTGCTCCTCTTAGCATGATAAAGAAAATTCAGAGTGAGATGCCAGCTGCTTTCATTCAGTCAGTAGCTTCAATCATTTCTGGACGTTTTTCAATGGCAAAAATCAATGAATATTGTAAATGCACAAACAGTAATTTCTCCGCATTGCAAGGTGCAATTGTGAAATTTTTTGCTTTTTCCTGCTCCTCTTAGCATGATAAAGAAGATTCAAAGAGAGTGAGATGCCAGCTCCTTTCATTCAGTCAGTAGCTTCAAACATTTCTGGTATATGAATAACATGATGTTTTTCAATGGCAAAAATCAATGAATATTGTAAATGCACAAACAGTAATTTCTCCGCATTGCAATGTGCAATTCTGAAATTTTTTGCTTTTTCCTGCTCCTCTTAGCATGATAAAGACGATTCAAAGAGAGTGAGATGCCAGCTCCTTTCATTCAGTCAGTAGCTTCAATCATTTCTGGACGTTTTTCAATGGCAAAAATCAATGAATATTGTAAATGCACAAACAGTAATTTCTCCGCATTGCAAGGTGCAATTCTGAAATTTTTTGCTTTTTCCTGCTCCTCTTAGCATGATAAAGAAAATTCAGAGTGAGATGCCAGCTGCTTTCATTCAGTCAGTAGCTTCAATCATTTCTGGACGTTTTTCAATGGCAAAAATCAATGAATATTGTAAATGCACAAACAGTAATTTCTCCGCATTGCAAGGTGCAATTCTGAAATTTTTTGCTTTTTCCTGCTCCTCTTAGCATGATAAAGAAGATTCAAAGAGAGTGAGATGCCAGCTCCTTTCATTCAGTCAGTAGCTTCAAACATTTCTGGTATATGAATAACATGATGTTTTTCAATGGCAAAAATCAATGAATATTGTAAATGCACAAACAGTAATTTCTCCGCATTGCAAGGTGCAATTCTGAAATTTTTTACTTTTTCCTGCTCCTCTTAGCATGATAAAGAAGATTCAAAGAGAGTGAGATGCCAGCTCCTTTCGTTCAGTCAGTAGCTTCAATCATTTCTGGACGTTTTTCAAAGGCAAAAATCATTGAATATTGTAAATGCACAAACAGTAATTTCTCCGCATTGCAAGGTGCAATTCTGAAATTTTTTACTTTTTCCTGCTCCTCTTAGCATGATAAAGAAGATTCAAAGAGAGTGAGATGCCAGCTCCTTTTATTCAGTCAGTAGCTTCAATCATTTCTGGTATATGAATAACATGATGTTTTTCAATGGCAAAAATCAATGAATATTGTAAATGCACAAACAGTAATTTCTCCGCATTGCAAGGTGCAATTCTGAAGTTTTTTGCTTTTTCCTGCTCCTCTTAGCATGATAAAGAAGATTCAAAGAGAGTGAGATGCCAGCTCCTTTCATTCAGTCAGTAGCTTCAATCATTTCTGGACGTTTTTCAATGGCAAAAATCAATGAATATTGTAAATGCACAAACAGTAATTTCTCCGCATTGCAAGGTGCAATTCTGAAATTTTTTGCTTTTTCCTGCTCCTCTTAGCATGATAAAGAAAATTCAGACTGAGATGCCAGCTCCTTTCATTCAGTCAGTAGCTTCAATCATTTCTGGACGTTTTTCAATGGCAAAAATCAATGAATATTGTAAATGCACAAACAGTAATTTCTCCGCATTGCAAGGTGCAATTCTGAAATTTTTTGCTTTTTCCTGCTCCTCTTAGCATGATAAAGAAGATTCAAAGAGAGTGAGATGCCAGCTCCTTTCATTCAGTCAGTAGCTTCAAACATTTCTGGTATATGAATAACATGATGTTTTTCAATGGCAAAAATCAATGAATATTGTAAATGCACAAACAGTAATTTCTCCGCATTGCAAGGTGCAATTCTGAAATTTTTTGCTTTTTCCTGCTCCTCTTAGCATGATAAAGAAGATTCAAAGAGAGTGAGATGCCAGCTCCTTTCGTTCATTCAGTAGCTTCAATCATTTCTGGACGTTTTTCAAAGGCAAAAATCATTGAATATTGTAAATGCACAAACAGTAATTTCTCCGCATTGCAAGGTGCAATTCTGAAATTTTTTACTTTTTCCTGCTCCTCTTAGCATGATAAAGAAGCTTCAAAGAGAGTGAGATGCCAGCTCCTTTCATTCAGTCAGTAGCTTCAATCATTTCTGGTATATGAATAACATGATGTTTTTCAATGGCAAAAATCAATGAATATTGTAAATGCACAAACAGTAATTTCTCCGCATTGCAAGGTGCAATTCTGAAGTTTTTTGCTTTTTCCTGCTCCTCTTAGCATGATAAAGAAGATTCAAAGAGAGTGAGATGCCAGCTCCTTTCATTCAGTCAGTAGCTTCAATCATTTCTGGACGTTTTTCAATGGCAAAAATCATTGAATATTGTAAATGCACAAACAGTAATTTCTCCGCATTGCAAGGTGCAATTCTGAAGTTTTTTGCTTTTTCCTGCTCCTCTTAGCATGATAAAGAAGATTCAAAGAGAGTGAGATGCCAGCTCCTTTCATTCAGTCAGTAGCTTCAATCATTTCTGGACGTTTTTCAATGGCAAAAATCAATGAATATTGTAAATGCACAAACAGTAATTTCTCCGCATTGCAAGGTGCAATTCTGAAATTTTTTGCTTTTTCCTGCTCCTCTTAGCATGATAAAGAAAATTCAGACTGAGATGCCAGCTCCTTTCATTCAGTCAGTAGCTTCAATCATTTCTGGACGTTTTTCAATGGCAAAAATCAATGAATATTGTAAATGCACAAACAGTAATTTCTCCGCATTGCAAGGTGCAATTCTGAAATTTTTTGCTTTTTCCTGCTCCTCTTAGCATGATAAAGAAGATTCAAAGAGAGTGAGATGCCAGCTCCTTTCATTCAGTCAGTAGCTTCAAACATTTCTGGTATATGAATAACATGATGTTTTTCAATGGCAAAAATCAATGAATATTGTAAATGCACAAACAGTAATTTCTCCGCATTGCAAGGTGCAATTCTGAAATTTTTTGCTTTTTCCTGCTCCTCTTAGCATGATAAAGAAGATTCAAAGAGAGTGAGATGCCAGCTCCTTTCGTTCATTCAGTAGCTTCAATCATTTCTGGACGTTTTTCAAAGGCAAAAATCATTGAATATTGTAAATGCACAAACAGTAATTTCTCCGCATTGCAAGGTGCAATTCTGAAATTTTTTACTTTTTCCTGCTCCTCTTAGCATGATAAAGAAGATTCAAAGAGAGTGAGATGCCAGCTCCTTTCATTCAGTCAGTAGCTTCAATCATTTCTGGTATATGAATAACATGATGTTTTTCAATGGCAAAAATCAATGAATATTGTAAATGCACAAACAGTAATTTCTCCGCATTGCAAGGTGCAATTCTGAAGTTTTTTGCTTTTTCCTGCTCCTCTTAGCATGATAAAGAAGATTCAAAGAGAGTGAGATGCCAGCTCCTTTCATTCAGTCAGTAGCTTCAATCATTTCTGGACGTTTTTCAATGGCAAAAATCATTGAATATTGTAAATGCACAAACAGTAATTTCTCCGCATTGCAAGGTGCAATTCTGAAATTTTTTACTTTTTCCTGCTCCTCTTAGCATGATAAAGAAGATTCAAAGAGAGTGAGATGCCAGCTCCTTTCATTCAGTCAGTAGCTTCAATCATTTCTGGTATATGAATAACATGATGTTTTTCAATGGCAAAAATCAATGAATATTGTAAATGCACAAACAGTAATTTCTCCGCATTGCAAGGTGCAATTCTGAAATTTTTTGCTTTTTCCTGCTCCTCTTAGCATAATAAAGAAGATTGAAAGAAAGTGAGATGCCAGCTCCTTTCATTCAGTCAGTAGCTTCAATCATTTCTGGACGTTTTTCAATGGCAAACATCAATGAATATTGTAAATGCACAAACAGTAATTTCTTCGCATTGCAAGGTGCAATTCTGAAATTTTTTGCTTTTTCCTGCTCCTCTTAGCATGATAAACAAGATTCAAAGAGAGTGAGATGCCAGCTCCTTTCATTCAGTCAGTAGCTTCAATCATTTCTGGACGTTTTTCAATGGCAAAAATCAATGAATATTGTAAATGCACAAACAGTAATTTCTCCGCATTGCAAGGTGCAATTCTGAAATTTTTTACTTTTTCCTGCTCCTCTTAGCATGATAAAGAAGATTCAAAGAGAGTGAGATGCCAGCTCCTTTCATTCAGTCAGTAGCTTCAAACATTCCTGGTATATGAATAACATAATGTTTTTCAATGGAAAAAATCAATGAATATTGTAAATGCACAAACAGTAATTTCTCCGCATTGCAAGGTGCAATTCTGAAATTTTTTGCTTTTTCCTGCTCCTCTTAGCATGATAAAGAAGATTCAAAGAGAGTGAGATGCCAGCTCCTTTCATTCAGTCAGTAGCTTCAATCATTTCTGGACGTTTTTCAATTGCAAAAATCAATGAATATTGTAAATGCACAAACAGTAATTTCTCCGCATTGCAAGGTGCAATTCTGAAATTTTTTGCTTTTTCCTGCTCCTCTTAGCATGATAAAGAAGATTCAAAGAGAGTGAGATGCCAGCTCCTTTCATTCAGTCAGTAGCTTCAAACATTTCTGGTATATGAATAACATGATGTTTTTCAATGGCAAAAATCAATGAATATTGTAAATGCACAAACAGTAATTTCTCCGCATTGCAAGGTGCAATTCTGAAATTTTTTGCTTTTTCCTGCTCCTCTTAGCATGATAAAGAAGATTCAAAGAGAGTGAGATGCCAGCTCCTTTCATTCAGTCAGTAGCATCAATCATTTCTGGTATATGAATAACATGATGTTTTTCAATGGCAAAAATCAATGAATATTGTAAATGCACAAACAGTAATTTCTCCGCATTGCAAGGTGCAATTCTGAAATTTTTTGCTTTTTCCTGCTCCTCTTAGCATGATAAAGAAGATTCAAAGAGAGTGAGATGCCAGCTCCTTTCGTTCAGTCAGTAGCTTCAATCATTTCTGGACGTTTTTCAAAGGCAAAAATCATTGAATATTGTAAATGCACAAACAGTAATTTCTCCGCATTGCAAGGTGCAATTCTGAAATTTTTTACTTTTTCCTGCTCCTCTTAGCATGATAAAGAAGATTCAAAGAGAGTGAGATGCCAGCTCCTTTCATTCAGTCAGTAGCTTCAATCATTTCTGGTATATGAATAACATGATGTTTTTCAATGGCAAAAATCAATGAATATTGTAAATGCACAAACAGTAATTTCTCCGCATTGCAAGGTGCAATTCTGAAATTTTTTGCTTTTTCCTGCTCCTCTTAGCATGATAAAGAAGATACAAAGAGAGTGAGATGCCAGCTCCTTTCATTCAGTCAGTAGCTTCAATCATTTCTGGACGTTTTTCAATGGCAAAAATCATTGAATATTGTAAGTGCACAAACAGTAATTTCTCTGCATTGCAAGGTGCAATTCTGAAATTTTTTACTTTTTCCTGCTCCTCTTAGCATGATAAAGAAGATTCAAAGAGAGTGAGATGCCAGCTCCTTTCATTCAGTCAGTAGCTTCAATCATTTCTGGTATATGAATAACATGATGTTTTTCAATGGCAAAAATCAATGAATATTGTAAATGCACAAACAGTAATTTCTCCGCATTGCAAGGTGCAATTCTGAAATTTTTTGCTTTTTCCTGCTCCTCTTAGCATGATAAAGAAGATTCAAAGAGAGTGAGATGCCAGCTCCTTTCATTCAGTCAGTAGCTTCAATCATTTCTGGACGTTTTTCAATGGCAAAAATCAATGAATATTGTAAATGCACAAACAGTAATTTCTCCGCATTGCAAGGTGCAATTCTGAAAT
Source organism: Phyllobates terribilis (assembly GCF_046119375.1). Taxonomy (NCBI): domain Eukaryota; kingdom Metazoa; phylum Chordata; class Amphibia; order Anura; family Dendrobatidae; genus Phyllobates; species Phyllobates terribilis. The sequence continues at coordinate 160,640 of NW_027364408.1, forward strand.
TTTTTGCTTTTTCCTGCTCCTCTTAGCATGATAAACAAGATTAAAAGAGAGTGAGATGCCAGCTCCTTTCATTCAGTCAGTAGCTTCAATCATTTCTGGACGTTTTTCAATGGCAAAAATCAATGAATATTGTAAATGCACAAACAGTAATTTCTCCGCATTGCAAGGTGCAATTCTGAAATTTTTTGCTTTTTCCTGCTCCTCTTAGCATGATAAAGAAGATTCAAAGAGAGTGAGATGCCAGCTCCTTTCATTCAGTCAGTAGCTTCAAACATTCCTGGTATATGAATAACATGATGTTTTTCAATGGCAAAAATCAATGAATATTGTAAATGCACAAACAGTAATTTCTCCGCATTGCAAGGTGCAATTCTGAAATTTTTTGCTTTTTCCTGCTCCTCTTAGCATGATAAAGAAGATACAAAGAGAGTGAGATGCCAGCTCCTTTCATTCAGTCAGTAGCTTCAATCATTTCTGGACGTTTTTCAATGGCAAAAATCATTGAATATTGTAAGTGCACAAACAGTAATTTCTCTGCATTGCAAGGTGCAATTCTGAAATTTTTTACTTTTTCCTGCTCCTCTTAGCATGATAAAGAAGATTCAAAGAGAGTGAGATGCCAGCTCCTTTCATTCAGTCAGTAGCTTCAATCATTTCTGGTATATGAATAACATGATGTTTTTCAATGGCAAAAATCAATGAATATTGTAAATGCACAAACAGTAATTTCTCCGCATTGCAAGGTGCAATTCTGAAATTTTTTGCTTTTTCCTGCTCCTCTTAGCATGATAAAGAAGATTCAAAGAGAGTGAGATGCCAGCTCCTTTCATTCAGTCAGTAGCTTCAATCATTTCTGGACGTTTTTCAATGGCAAAAATCAATGAATATTGTAAATGCACAAACAGTAATTTCTCCGCATTGCAAGGTGCAATTCTGAAATTTTTTGCTTTTTCCTGCTCCTCTTAGCATGATAAACAAGATTAAAAGAGAGTGAGATGCCAGCTCCTTTCATTCAGTCAGTAGCTTCAATCATTTCTGGACGTTTTTCAATGGCAAAAATCAATGAATATTGTAAATGCACAAACAGTAATTTCTCCGCATTGCAAGGTGCAATTCTGAAATTTTTTGCTTTTTCCTGCTCCTCTTAGCATGATAAAGAAGATTCAAAGAGAGTGAGATGCCAGCTCCTTTCATTCAGTCAGTAGCTTCAAACATTCCTGGTATATGAATAACATGATGTTTTTCAATGGCAAAAATCAATGAATATTGTAAATGCACAAACAGTAATTTCTCCGCATTGCAAGGTGCAATTCTGAAATTTTTTGCTTTTTCCTGCTCCTCTTAGCATGATAAAGAAGATTCAAAGAGAGTGAGATGCCAGCTCCTTTCATTCAGTCAGTAGCTTCAATCATTTCTGGACGTTTTTCAATGGCAAAAATCAATGAATATTGTAAATGCACAAACAGTAATTTCTCCGCATTGCAAGGTGCAATTCTGAAATTTTTTGCTTTTTCCTGCTCCTCTTAGCATGATAAAGAAGATTCAAAGAGAGTGAGATGCCAGCTCCTTTCATTCAGTCAGTAGCTTCAATCATTTCTGGACGTTTTTCAATGGCAAAAATCAATGAATATTGTAAATGCACAAACAGTAATTTCTCCGCATTGCAAGGTGCAATTCTGAAATTTTTTGCTTTTTCCTGCTCCTCTTAGCATGATAAAGAAAATTCAGACTGAGATGCCAGCTCCTTTCATTCAGTCAGTAGCTTCAATCATTTCTGGACGTTTTTCAATGGCAAAAATCAATGAATATTGTAAATGCACAAACAGTAATTTCTCCGCATTGCAAGGTGCAATTCTGAAATTTTTTGCTTTTTCCTGCTCCTCTTAGCATGATAAAGAAGATTCAAAGAGAGTGAGATGCCAGCTCCTTTCATTCAGTCAGTAGCTTCAAACATTTCTGGTATATGAATAACATGATGTTTTTCAATGGCAAAAATCAATGAATATTGTAAATGCACAAACAGTAATTTCTCCGCATTGCAAGGTGCAATTCTGAAATTTTTTGCTTTTTCCTGCTCCTCTTAGCATGATAAAGAAGATTCAAAGAGAGTGAGATGCCAGCTCCTTTCGTTCATTCAGTAGCTTCAATCATTTCTGGACGTTTTTCAAAGGCAAAAATCATTGAATATTGTAAATGCACAAACAGTAATTTCTCCGCATTGCAAGGTGCAATTCTGAAATTTTTTACTTTTTCCTGCTCCTCTTAGCATGATAAAGAAGATTCAAAGAGAGTGAGATGCCAGCTCCTTTCATTCAGTCAGTAGCTTCAATCATTTCTGGTATATGAATAACATGATGTTTTTCAATGGCAAAAATCAATGAATATTGTAAATGCACAAACAGTAATTTCTCCGCATTGCAAGGTGCAATTCTGAAGTTTTTTGCTTTTTCCTGCTCCTCTTAGCATGATAAAGAAGATTCAAAGAGAGTGAGATGCCAGCTCCTTTCATTCAGTCAGTAGCTTCAATCATTTCTGGACGTTTTTCAATGGCAAAAATCAATGAATATTGTAAATGCACAAACAGTAATTTCTCCGCATTGCAAGGTGCAATTCTGAAATTTTTTGCTTTTTCCTGCTCCTCTTAGCATGATAAAGAAGATTCAAAGAGAATGAGATGCCAGCTCCTTTCATTCAGTCAGTAGCTTCAATCATTTCTGGACGTTTTTCAATGGCAAAAATCAATGAATATTGTAAATGCACAAACAGTAATTTCTCCGCATTGCAAGGTGCAATTCTGAAATTTTTTGCTTTTTCCTGCTCCTCTTAGCATGATAAAGAAGATTCAAAGAGAGTGAGATGCCAGCTCCTTTCATTCAGTCAGTAGCTTCAATCATTTCTGGACGTTTTTCAATGGCAAAAATCAATGAATATTGTAAATGCACAAACAGTAATTTCTCCGCATTGCAAGGTGCAATTCTGAAATTTTTTGCTTTTTCCTGCTCCTCTTAGCATGATAAAAAAGATTCAAAGAGAGTGAGATGCCAGCTCCTTTCATTCAGTCAGTAGCTTCAAACATTTCTGGTATATGAATAACATGATGTTTTTCAATGGCAAAAATCAATGAATATTGTAAATGCACAAACAGTAATTTCTCCGCATTGCAAGGTGCAATTCTGAATTTTTTTGCTTTTTCCTGCTCCTCTTAGCATGATAAAGAAGATTCAAAGAGAGTGAGACGCCAGCTCCTTTCGTTCAGTCAGTAGCTTCAATCATTTCTGGACGTTTTTCAATGGCAAAAATCATTGAATATTGTAAATGCACAAACAGTAATTTCTCCGCATTGCAAGGTGCAATTCTGAAATTTTTTACTTTTTCCTGCTCCTCTTAGCATGATAAAGAAGATTCAAAGAGAGTGAGATGCCAGCTCCTTTCAGTCAGTAGCTTCAATCATTTCTGGTATATGAATAACATGATGTTTTTCAATGGCAAAAATCAATGAATATTGTAAATGCACAAATAGTAATATCTCCACATTGCAAGGTGCAATTCTGAAATTTTTTGCTTTTTCCTGTTAATCCTAGCATGATAAAGAAGATTCAAAGAGAGTGAGATGCCAGCTCCTTTCATTCAGTCAGTAGCTTCAAACATTTCTGGTATATGAAAAACATGTTTTTCAATGGCAAAAATCAATGAATATTGTAAATGCACAAACAGTAATATCTCCACATTGCAAGGTGCAATTCTGAAATTTTTTGCTTTTTCCTGCTAATCCTAGCATGATAAAGAAGATTCAAAGAGAGTGAGATGCCAGCTCCTTTCATTCAGTCAGTAGCTTCAAACATTTCTGGTATATGAAAAACATGTTTTTCAATGGCAAAAATCAATGAATATTGTAAATGCACAAACAGTAATATCTCCACATTGCAAGGTGCAATTCTGAAATTTTTTGCTTTTTCCTGCTAATCCAAGCATGATAAAGAAGATTCAAAGAGAGTGAGATGCCAGCTCCTTTCATTCAGTCAGTAGCTTCAAACATTTCTGGTATATGAATAACATGATGTTTTTCAATGGCTAAAATCAATGAATATTGTAAATGCACAAACAGTAATTTCTCCGCATTGCAAGGTGCAATTCTGAAATTTTTTGCTTTTTCCTGCTCCTCTTAGCATGATAAAGAAGATTCAAAGAGAGTGAGATGCCAGCTCCTTTCATTCAGTCAGTAGCTTCAAACATTTCTGGTATATGAATAACATGATGTTTTTCAATGGCAAAAATCAATGAATATTGTAAATGCACAAACAGTAATTTCTCCGCATTGCAAGGTGCAATTCTGAAATTTTTTGCTTTTTCCTGCTCCTCTTAGCATGATAAAGACGATTCAAAGAGAGTGAGATGCCAGCTCCTTTCATTCAGTCAGTAGCTTCAATCATTTCTGGACGTTTTTCAATGGCAAAAATCAATGAATATTGTAAATGCACAAACAGTAATTTCTCCGCATTGCAAGGTGCAATTCTGAAATTTTTTGCTTTTTCCTGCTCCTCTTAGCATGATAAAGAAAATTCAGAGTGAGATGCCAGCTGCTTTCATTCAGTCAGTAGCTTCAATCATTTCTGGACGTTTTTCAATGGCAAAAATCAATGAATATTGTAAATGCACAAACAGTAATATCTCCACATTGCAAGGTGCAATTCTGAAATTTTTTGCTTTTTCCTGTTAATCCTAGCATGATAAAGAAGATTCAAAGAGAGTGAGATGCCAGCTCCTTTCATTCAGTCAGTAGCTTCAAACATTTCTGGTATATGAAAAACATGTTTTTCAATGGCAAAAATCAATGAATATTGTAAATGCACAAACAGTAATATCTCCACATTGCAAGGTGCAATTCTGAAATTTTTTGCTTTTTCCTGCTAATCCAAGCATGATAAAGAAGATTCAAAGAGAGTGAGATGCCAGCTCCTTTCATTCAGTCAGTAGCTTCAAACATTTCTGGTATATGAATAACATGATGTTTTTCAATGGCAAAAATCAATGAATATTGTAAATGCACAAACAGTAATTTCTCCGCATTGCAAGGTGCAATTCTGAAATTTTTTGCTTTTTCCTGCTCCTCTTAGCATGATAAAGAAGATTCAAAGAGAGTGAGATGCCAGCTCCTTTCATTCAGTCAGTAGCTTCAAACATTTCTGGTATATGAATAACATGATGTTTTTCAATGGCAAAAATCAATGAATATTGTAAATGCACAAACAGTAATTTCTCCGCATTGCAAGGTGCAATTCTGAAATTTTTTGCTTTTTCCTGCTCCTCTTCGCATGATAAAGACGATTCAAAGAGAGTGAGATGCCAGCTCCTTTCATTCAGTCAGTAGCTTCAATCATTTCTGGACGTTTTTCAATGGCAAAAATCAATGAATATTGTAAATGCACAAACAGTAATTTCTCCGCATTGCAAGGTGCAATTCTGAAATTTTTTGCTTTTTCCTGCTCCTCTTAGCATGATAAAGAAAATTCAGAGTGAGATGCCAGCTGCTTTCATTCAGTCAGTAGCTTCAATCATTTCTGGACGTTTTTCAATGGCAAAAATCAATGAATATTGTAAATGCACAAACAGTAATTTCTCCGCATTGCAAGGTGCAATTGTGAAATTTTTTGCTTTTTCCTGCTCCTCTTAGCATGATAAAGAAGATTCAAAGAGAGTGAGATGCCAGCTCCTTTCATTCAGTCAGTAGCTTCAAACATTTCTGGTATATGAATAACATGATGTTTTTCAATGGCAAAAATCAATGAATATTGTAAATGCACAAACAGTAATTTCTCCGCATTGCAATGTGCAATTCTGAAATTTTTTGCTTTTTCCTGCTCCTCTTAGCATGATAAAGACGATTCAAAGAGAGTGAGATGCCAGCTCCTTTCATTCAGTCAGTAGCTTCAATCATTTCTGGACGTTTTTCAATGGCAAAAATCAATGAATATTGTAAATGCACAAACAGTAATTTCTCCGCATTGCAAGGTGCAATTCTGAAATTTTTTGCTTTTTCCTGCTCCTCTTAGCATGATAAAGAAAATTCAGAGTGAGATGCCAGCTGCTTTCATTCAGTCAGTAGCTTCAATCATTTCTGGACGTTTTTCAATGGCAAAAATCAATGAATATTGTAAATGCACAAACAGTAATTTCTCCGCATTGCAAGGTGCAATTCTGAAATTTTTTGCTTTTTCCTGCTCCTCTTAGCATGATAAAGAAGATTCAAAGAGAGTGAGATGCCAGCTCCTTTCATTCAGTCAGTAGCTTCAAACATTTCTGGTATATGAATAACATGATGTTTTTCAATGGCAAAAATCAATGAATATTGTAAATGCACAAACAGTAATTTCTCCGCATTGCAAGGTGCAATTCTGAAATTTTTTACTTTTTCCTGCTCCTCTTAGCATGATAAAGAAGATTCAAAGAGAGTGAGATGCCAGCTCCTTTCGTTCAGTCAGTAGCTTCAATCATTTCTGGACGTTTTTCAAAGGCAAAAATCATTGAATATTGTAAATGCACAAACAGTAATTTCTCCGCATTGCAAGGTGCAATTCTGAAATTTTTTACTTTTTCCTGCTCCTCTTAGCATGATAAAGAAGATTCAAAGAGAGTGAGATGCCAGCTCCTTTTATTCAGTCAGTAGCTTCAATCATTTCTGGTATATGAATAACATGATGTTTTTCAATGGCAAAAATCAATGAATATTGTAAATGCACAAACAGTAATTTCTCCGCATTGCAAGGTGCAATTCTGAAGTTTTTTGCTTTTTCCTGCTCCTCTTAGCATGATAAAGAAGATTCAAAGAGAGTGAGATGCCAGCTCCTTTCATTCAGTCAGTAGCTTCAATCATTTCTGGACGTTTTTCAATGGCAAAAATCAATGAATATTGTAAATGCACAAACAGTAATTTCTCCGCATTGCAAGGTGCAATTCTGAAATTTTTTGCTTTTTCCTGCTCCTCTTAGCATGATAAAGAAAATTCAGACTGAGATGCCAGCTCCTTTCATTCAGTCAGTAGCTTCAATCATTTCTGGACGTTTTTCAATGGCAAAAATCAATGAATATTGTAAATGCACAAACAGTAATTTCTCCGCATTGCAAGGTGCAATTCTGAAATTTTTTGCTTTTTCCTGCTCCTCTTAGCATGATAAAGAAGATTCAAAGAGAGTGAGATGCCAGCTCCTTTCATTCAGTCAGTAGCTTCAAACATTTCTGGTATATGAATAACATGATGTTTTTCAATGGCAAAAATCAATGAATATTGTAAATGCACAAACAGTAATTTCTCCGCATTGCAAGGTGCAATTCTGAAATTTTTTGCTTTTTCCTGCTCCTCTTAGCATGATAAAGAAGATTCAAAGAGAGTGAGATGCCAGCTCCTTTCGTTCATTCAGTAGCTTCAATCATTTCTGGACGTTTTTCAAAGGCAAAAATCATTGAATATTGTAAATGCACAAACAGTAATTTCTCCGCATTGCAAGGTGCAATTCTGAAATTTTTTACTTTTTCCTGCTCCTCTTAGCATGATAAAGAAGATTCAAAGAGAGTGAGATGCCAGCTCCTTTCATTCAGTCAGTAGCTTCAATCATTTCTGGTATATGAATAACATGATGTTTTTCAATGGCAAAAATCAATGAATATTGTAAATGCACAAACAGTAATTTCTCCGCATTGCAAGGTGCAATTCTGAAGTTTTTTGCTTTTTCCTGCTCCTCTTAGCATGATAAAGAAGATTCAAAGAGAGTGAGATGCCAGCTCCTTTCATTCAGTCAGTAGCTTCAATCATTTCTGGACGTTTTTCAATGGCAAAAATCATTGAATATTGTAAATGCACAAACAGTAATTTCTCCGCATTGCAAGGTGCAATTCTGAAGTTTTTTGCTTTTTCCTGCTCCTCTTAGCATGATAAAGAAGATTCAAAGAGAGTGAGATGCCAGCTCCTTTCATTCAGTCAGTAGCTTCAATCATTTCTGGACGTTTTTCAATGGCAAAAATCAATGAATATTGTAAATGCACAAACAGTAATTTCTCCGCATTGCAAGGTGCAATTCTGAAATTTTTTGCTTTTTCCTGCTCCTCTTAGCATGATAAAGAAAATTCAGACTGAGATGCCAGCTCCTTTCATTCAGTCAGTAGCTTCAATCATTTCTGGACGTTTTTCAATGGCAAAAATCAATGAATATTGTAAATGCACAAACAGTAATTTCTCCGCATTGCAAGGTGCAATTCTGAAATTTTTTGCTTTTTCCTGCTCCTCTTAGCATGATAAAGAAGATTCAAAGAGAGTGAGATGCCAGCTCCTTTCATTCAGTCAGTAGCTTCAAACATTTCTGGTATATGAATAACATGATGTTTTTCAATGGCAAAAATCAATGAATATTGTAAATGCACAAACAGTAATTTCTCCGCATTGCAAGGTGCAATTCTGAAATTTTTTGCTTTTTCCTGCTCCTCTTAGCATGATAAAGAAGATTCAAAGAGAGTGAGATGCCAGCTCCTTTCGTTCATTCAGTAGCTTCAATCATTTCTGGACGTTTTTCAAAGGCAAAAATCATTGAATATTGTAAATGCACAAACAGTAATTTCTCCGCATTGCAAGGTGCAATTCTGAAATTTTTTACTTTTTCCTGCTCCTCTTAGCATGATAAAGAAGATTCAAAGAGAGTGAGATGCCAGCTCCTTTCATTCAGTCAGTAGCTTCAATCATTTCTGGTATATGAATAACATGATGTTTTTCAATGGCAAAAATCAATGAATATTGTAAATGCACAAACAGTAATTTCTCCGCATTGCAAGGTGCAATTCTGAAATTTTTTGCTTTTTCCTGCTCCTCTTAGCATAATAAAGAAGATTGAAAGAAAGTGAGATGCCAGCTCCTTTCATTCAGTCAGTAGCTTCAATCATTTCTGGACGTTTTTCAATGGCAAACATCAATGAATATTGTAAATGCACAAACAGTAATTTCTTCGCATTGCAAGGTGCAATTCTGAAATTTTTTGCTTTTTCCTGCTCCTCTTAGCATGATAAACAAGATTCAAAGAGAGTGAGATGCCAGCTCCTTTCATTCAGTCAGTAGCTTCAATCATTTCTGGACGTTTTTCAATGGCAAAAATCAATGAATATTGTAAATGCACAAACAGTAATTTCTCCGCATTGCAAGGTGCAATTCTGAAATTTTTTACTTTTTCCTGCTCCTCTTAGCATGATAAAGAAGATTCAAAGAGAGTGAGATGCCAGCTCCTTTCATTCAGTCAGTAGCTTCAAACATTCCTGGTATATGAATAACATAATGTTTTTCAATGGAAAAAATCAATGAATATTGTAAATGCACAAACAGTAATTTCTCCGCATTGCAAGGTGCAATTCTGAAATTTTTTGCTTTTTCCTGCTCCTCTTAGCATGATAAAGAAGATTCAAAGAGAGTGAGATGCCAGCTCCTTTCATTCAGTCAGTAGCTTCAATCATTTCTGGACGTTTTTCAATTGCAAAAATCAATGAATATTGTAAATGCACAAACAGTAATTTCTCCGCATTGCAAGGTGCAATTCTGAAATTTTTTGCTTTTTCCTGCTCCTCTTAGCATGATAAAGAAGATTCAAAGAGAGTGAGATGCCAGCTCCTTTCATTCAGTCAGTAGCTTCAAACATTTCTGGTATATGAATAACATGATGTTTTTCAATTGCAAAAATCAATGAATATTGTAAATGCACAAACAGTAATTTCTCCGCATTGCAAGGTGCAATTCTGAAATTTTTTGCTTTTTCCTGCTCCTCTTAGCATGATAAAGAAGATTCAAAGAGAGTGAGATGCCAGCTCCTTTCATTCAGTCAGTAGCATCAATCATTTCTGGTATATGAATAACATGATGTTTTTCAATGGCAAAAATCAATGAATATTGTAAATGCACAAACAGTAATTTCTCCGCATTGCAAGGTGCAATTCTGAAATTTTTTGCTTTTTCCTGCTCCTCTTAGCATGATAAAGAAGATTCAAAGAGAGTGAGATGCCAGCTCCTTTCGTTCAGTCAGTAGCTTCAATCATTTCTGGACGTTTTTCAAAGGCAAAAATCATTGAATATTGTAAATGCACAAACAGTAATTTCTCCGCATTGCAAGGTGCAATTCTGAAATTTTTTACTTTTTCCTGCTCCTCTTAGCATGATAAAGAAGATTCAAAGAGAGTGAGATGCCAGCTCCTTTCATTCAGTCAGTAGCTTCAATCATTTCTGGTATATGAATAACATGATGTTTTTCAATGGCAAAAATCAATGAATATTGTAAATGCACAAACAGTAATTTCTCCGCATTGCAAGGTGCAATTCTGAAATTTTTTGCTTTTTCCTGCTCCTCTTAGCATGATAAAGAAGATACAAAGAGAGTGAGATGCCAGCTCCTTTCATTCAGTCAGTAGCTTCAATCATTTCTGGACGTTTTTCAATGGCAAAAATCATTGAATATTGTAAGTGCACAAACAGTAATTTCTCTGCATTGCAAGGTGCAATTCTGAAATTTTTTACTTTTTCCTGCTCCTCTTAGCATGATAAAGAAGATTCAAAGAGAGTGAGATGCCAGCTCCTTTCATTCAGTCAGTAGCTTCAATCATTTCTGGTATATGAATAACATGATGTTTTTCAATGGCAAAAATCAATGAATATTGTAAATGCACAAACAGTAATTTCTCCGCATTGCAAGGTGCAATTCTGAAATTTTTTGCTTTTTCCTGCTCCTCTTAGCATGATAAAGAAGATTCAAAGAGAGTGAGATGCCAGCTCCTTTCATTCAGTCAGTAGCTTCAATCATTTCTGGACGTTTTTCAATGGCAAAAATCAATGAATATTGTAAATGCACAAACAGTAATTTCTCCGCATTGCAAGGTGCAATTCTGAAATTTTTTGCTTTTTCCTGCTCCTCTTAGCATGATAAACAAGATTAAAAGAGAGTGAGATGCCAGCTCCTTTCATTCAGTCAGTAGCTTCAATCATTTCTGGACGTTTTTCAATGGCAAAAATCAATGAATATTGTAAATGCACAAACAGTAATTTCTCCGCATTGCAAGGTGCAATTCTGAAATTTTTTGCTTTTTCCTGCTCCTCTTAGCATGATAAAGAAGATTCAAAGAGAGTGAGATGCCAGCTCCTTTCATTCAGTCAGTAGCTTCAAACATTCCTGGTATATGAATAACATGATGTTTTTCAATGGCAAAAATCAATGAATATTGTAAATGCACAAACAGTAATTTCTCCGCATTGCAAGGTGCAATTCTGAAATTTTTTGCTTTTTCCTGCTCCTCTTAGCATGATAAAGAAGATACAAAGAGAGTGAGATGCCAGCTCCTTTCATTCAGTCAGTAGCTTCAATCATTTCTGGACGTTTTTCAATGGCAAAAATCATTGAATATTGTAAGTGCACAAACAGTAATTTCTCTGCATTGCAAGGTGCAATTCTGAAATTTTTTACTTTTTCCTGCTCCTCTTAGCATGATAAAGAAGATTCAAAGAGAGTGAGATGCCAGCTCCTTTCATTCAGTCAGTAGCTTCAATCATTTCTGGTATATGAATAACATGATGTTTTTCAATGGCAAAAATCAATGAATATTGTAAATGCACAAACAGTAATTTCTCCGCATTGCAAGGTGCAATTCTGAAATTTTTTGCTTTTTCCTGCTCCTCTTAGCATGATAAAGAAGATTCAAAGAGAGTGAGATGCCAGCTCCTTTCATTCAGTCAGTAGCTTCAATCATTTCTGGACGTTTTTCAATGGCAAAAATCAATGAATATTGTAAATGCACAAACAGTAATTTCTCCGCATTGCAAGGTGCAATTCTGAAATTTTTTGCTTTTTCCTGCTCCTCTTAGCATGATAAACAAGATTAAAAGAGAGTGAGATGCCAGCTCCTTTCATTCAGTCAGTAGCTTCAATCATTTCTGGACGTTTTTCAATGGCAAAAATCAATGAATATTGTAAATGCACAAACAGTAATTTCTCCGCATTGCAAGGTGCAATTCTGAAATTTTTTGCTTTTTCCTGCTCCTCTTAGCATGATAAAGAAGATTCAAAGAGAGTGAGATGCCAGCTCCTTTCATTCAGTCAGTAGCTTCAAACATTCCTGGTATATGAATAACATGATGTTTTTCAATGGCAAAAATCAATGAATATTGTAAATGCACAAACAGTAATTTCTCCGCATTGCAAGGTGCAATTCTGAAATTTTTTGCTTTTTCCTGCTCCTCTTAGCATGATAAAGAAGATTCAAAGAGAGTGAGATGCCAGCTCCTTTCATTCAGTCAGTAGCTTCAATCATTTCTGGACGTTTTTCAATGGCAAAAATCAATGAATATTGTAAATGCACAAACAGTAATTTCTCCGCATTGCAAGGTGCAATTCTGAAATTTTTTGCTTTTTCCTGCTCCTCTTAGCATGATAAAGAAGATTCAAAGAGAGTGAGATGCCAGCTCCTTTCATTCAGTCAGTAGCTTCAATCATTTCTGGACGTTTTTCAATGGCAAAAATCAATGAATATTGTAAATGCACAAACAGTAATTTCTCCGCATTGCAAGGTGCAATTCTGAAATTTTTTGCTTTTTCCTGCTCCTCTTAGCATGATAAAGAAAATTCAGACTGAGATGCCAGCTCCTTTCATTCAGTCAGTAGCTTCAATCATTTCTGGACGTTTTTCAATGGCAAAAATCAATGAATATTGTAAATGCACAAACAGTAATTTCTCCGCATTGCAAGGTGCAATTCTGAAATTTTTTGCTTTTTCCTGCTCCTCTTAGCATGATAAAGAAGATTCAAAGAGAGTGAGATGCCAGCTCCTTTCATTCAGTCAGTAGCTTCAAACATTTCTGGTATATGAATAACATGATGTTTTTCAATGGCAAAAATCAATGAATATTGTAAATGCACAAACAGTAATTTCTCCGCATTGCAAGGTGCAATTCTGAAATTTTTTGCTTTTTCCTGCTCCTCTTAGCATGATAAAGAAGATTCAAAGAGAGTGAGATGCCAGCTCCTTTCGTTCATTCAGTAGCTTCAATCATTTCTGGACGTTTTTCAAAGGCAAAAATCATTGAATATTGTAAATGCACAAACAGTAATTTCTCCGCATTGCAAGGTGCAATTCTGAAATTTTTTACTTTTTCCTGCTCCTCTTAGCATGATAAAGAAGATTCAAAGAGAGTGAGATGCCAGCTCCTTTCATTCAGTCAGTAGCTTCAATCATTTCTGGTATATGAATAACATGATGTTTTTCAATGGCAAAAATCAATGAATATTGTAAATGCACAAACAGTAATTTCTCCGCATTGCAAGGTGCAATTCTGAAGTTTTTTGCTTTTTCCTGCTCCTCTTAGCATGATAAAGAAGATTCAAAGAGAGTGAGATGCCAGCTCCTTTCATTCAGTCAGTAGCTTCAATCATTTCTGGACGTTTTTCAATGGCAAAAATCATTGAATATTGTAAATGCACAAACAGTAATTTCTCCGCATTGCAAGGTGCAATTCTGAAATTTTTTACTTTTTCCTGCTCCTCTTAGCATGATAAAGAAGATTCAAAGAGAGTGAGATGCCAGCTCCTTTCATTCAGTCAGTAGCTTCAATCATTTCTGGTATATGAATAACATGATGTTTTTCAATGGCAAAAATCAATGAATATTGTAAATGCACAAACAGTAATTTCTCCGCATTGCAAGGTGCAATTCTGAAATTTTTTGCTTTTTCCTGCTCCTCTTAGCATAATAAAGAAGATTGAAAGAAAGTGAGATGCCAGCTCCTTTCATTCAGTCAGTAGCTTCAATCATTTCTGGACGTTTTTCAATGGCAAACATCAATGAATATTGTAAATGCACAAACAGTAATTTCTTCGCATTGCAAGGTGCAATTCTGAAATTTTTTGCTTTTTCCTGCTCCTCTTAGCATGATAAACAAGATTCAAAGAGAGTGAGATGCCAGCTCCTTTCATTCAGTCAGTAGCTTCAATCATTTCTGGACGTTTTTCAATGGCAAAAATCAATGAATATTGTAAATGCACAAACAGTAATTTCTCCGCATTGCAAGGTGCAATTCTGAAATTTTTTACTTTTTCCTGCTCCTCTTAGCATGATAAAGAAGATTCAAAGAGAGTGAGATGCCAGCTCCTTTCATTCAGTCAGTAGCTTCAAACATTCCTGGTATATGAATAACATAATGTTTTTCAATGGCAAAAATCAATGAATATTGTAAATGCACAAACAGTAATTTCTCCGCATTGCAAGGTGCAATTCTGAAATTTTTTGCTTTTTCCTGCTCCTCTTAGCATGATAAAGAAGATTCAAAGAGAGTGAGATGCCAGCTCCTTTCATTCAGTCAGTAGCTTCAATCATTTCTGGACGTTTTTCAATTGCAAAAATCAATGAATATTGTAAATGCACAAACAGTAATTTCTCCGCATTGCAAGGTGCAATTCTGAAATTTTTTGCTTTTTCCTGCTCCTCTTAGCATGATAAAGAAGATTCAAAGAGAGTGAGATGCCAGCTCCTTTCATTCAGTCAGTAGCTTCAAACATTTCTGGTATATGAATAACATGATGTTTTTCAATGGCAAAAATCAATGAATATTGTAAATGCACAAACAGTAATTTCTCCGCATTGCAAGGTGCAATTCTGAAATTTTTTGCTTTTTCCTGCTCCTCTTAGCATGATAAAGAAGATTCAAAGAGAGTGAGATGCCAGCTCCTTTCATTCAGTCAGTAGCATCAATCATTTCTGGTATATGAATAACATGATGTTTTTCAATGGCAAAAATCAATGAATATTGTAAATGCACAAACAGTAATTTCTCCGCATTGCAAGGTGCAATTCTGAAATTTTTTGCTTTTTCCTGCTCCTCTTAGCATGATAAAGAAGATTCAAAGAGAGTGAGATGCCAGCTCCTTTCGTTCAGTCAGTAGCTTCAATCATTTCTGGACGTTTTTCAAAGGCAAAAATCATTGAATATTGTAAATGCACAAACAGTAATTTCTCCGCATTGCAAGGTGCAATTCTGAAATTTTTTACTTTTTCCTGCTCCTCTTAGCATGATAAAGAAGATTCAAAGAGAGTGAGATGCCAGCTCCTTTCATTCAGTCAGTAGCTTCAATCATTTCTGGTATATGAATAACATGATGTTTTTCAATGGCAAAAATCAATGAATATTGTAAATGCACAAACAGTAATTTCTCCGCATTGCAAGGTGCAATTCTGAAATTTTTTGCTTTTTCCTGCTCCTCTTAGCATGATAAAGAAGATACAAAGAGAGTGAGATGCCAGCTCCTTTCATTCAGTCAGTAGCTTCAATCATTTCTGGACGTTTTTCAATGGCAAAAATCATTGAATATTGTAAGTGCACAAACAGTAATTTCTCTGCATTGCAAGGTGCAATTCTGAAATTTTTTACTTTTTCCTGCTCCTCTTAGCATGATAAAGAAGATTCAAAGAGAGTGAGATGCCAGCTCCTTTCATTCAGTCAGTAGCTTCAATCATTTCTGGTATATGAATAACATGATGTTTTTCAATGGCAAAAATCAATGAATATTGTAAATGCACAAACAGTAATTTCTCCGCATTGCAAGGTGCAATTCTGAAATTTTTTGCTTTTTCCTGCTCCTCTTAGCATGATAAAGAAGATTCAAAGAGAGTGAGATGCCAGCTCCTTTCATTCAGTCAGTAGCTTCAATCATTTCTGGACGTTTTTCAATGGCAAAAATCAATGAATATTGTAAATGCACAAACAGTAATTTCTCCGCATTGCAAGGTGCAATTCTGAAATTTTTTGCTTTTTCCTGCTCCTCTTAGCATGATAAACAAGATTAAAAGAGAGTGAGATGCCAGCTCCTTTCATTCAGTCAGTAGCTTCAATCATTTCTGGACGTTTTTCAATGGCAAAAATCAATGAATATTGTAAATGCACAAACAGTAATTTCTCCGCATTGCAAGGTGCAATTCTGAAATTTTTTGCTTTTTCCTGCTCCTCTTAGCATGATAAAGAAGATTCAAAGAGAGTGAGATGCCAGCTCCTTTCATTCAGTCAGTAGCTTCAAACATTCCTGGTATATGAATAACATGATGTTTTTCAATGGCAAAAATCAATGAATATTGTAAATGCACAAACAGTAATTTCTCCGCATTGCAAGGTGCAATTCTGAAATTTTTTGCTTTTTCCTGCTCCTCTTAGCATGATAAAGAAGATTCAAAGAGAGTGAGATGCCAGCTCCTTTCATTCAGTCAGTAGCTTCAATCATTTCTGGACGTTTTTCAATTGCAAAAATCAATGAATATTGTAAATGCACAAACAGTAATTTCTCCGCATTGCAAGGTGCAACTCTGAAATTTTTTGCTTTTTCCTGCTCCTCTTAGCATGATAAAGAAGATTCAAAGAGAGTGAGATGCCAGCTCCTTTCATTCAGTCAGTAGCTTCAATCATTTCTGGTATATGAATAACGTGATGTTTTTCAATGGCAAAAATCAATGAATATTGTAAATGCACAAACAGTAATTTCTCCGCATTGCAAGGTGCAATTCTGAAATTTTTTGCTTTTTCCTGCTCCTCTTAGCATGATAAAGAAGATTCAAAGAGAGTGAGATGCCAGCTCCTTTCATTCAGTCAGTAGCTTCAAACATTTCTGGTATATGAATAACATGATGTTTTTCAATGGCAAAAATCAATGAATATTGTAAATGCACAAACAGTAATTTCTCCGCATTGCAAGGTGCAATTCTGAAATTTTTTGCTTTTTCCTGCTCCTCTTAGCATGATAAAGAAGATTCAAGGAGAGTGAGATGCCAGCTCCTTTCATTCAGTCAGTAGCTTCAAACATTTCTGGTATATGAATAACATGATGTTTTTCAATGGCAAAAATCAATGAATATTGTAAATGCACAAACAGTAATTTCTCCGCATTGCAAGGTGCAATTCTGAAATTTTTTGCTTTATCCTGCTCCTCTTAGCATGATAAAGAAGATTCAAAGAGAGTGAGATGCCAGCTCCTTTCATTCAGTCAGTAGCTTCAATCATTTCTGGACGTTTTTCAATGGCAAAAATCATTGAATATTGTAAATGCACAAACAGTAATTTCTCCGCATTGCAAGGTGCAATTCTAAAATTTTTTACTTTTTCCTGCTCCTCTTAGCATGATAAAGAAGATTCAAAGAGAGTGAGATGCCAGCTCCTTTCATTCAGTCAGTAGCTTCAATCATTTCTGGTATATGAATAACATGATGTTTTTCAATGGCAAAAATCAATGAATATTGTAAATGCACAAACAGTAATTTCTCCGCATTGCAATGTGCAATTCTGAGATTTTTTGCTTTTTCCTGCTCCTCTTAGCATGATAAAGAAGATTCAAAGAGAGTGAGATGCCAGCTCCTTTCATTCAGTCAGTAGCTTCAATCATTTCTGGACGTTTTTCAATGGCAAAAATCAATGAATATTGTAAATGCACAAACAGTAATTTCTCCGCATTGCAAGGTGCAATTCTGAAATTTTTTGCTTTTTCCTGCTCCTCTTAGCATGATAAAGAAGATTCAAAGAGAGTGAGATGCCAGCTCCTTTCATTCAGTCAGTAGCTTCAATCATTTCTGGACGTTTTTCAATGGCAAAAATCAATGAATATTGTAAATGCACAAACAGTAATTTCTCCGCATTGCAAGGTGCAATTCTGAAATTTTTTGCTTTTTCCTGCTCCTCTTAGCATGATAAAGAAGATTCAAAGAGAGTGAGATGCCAGCTCCTTTCATTCAGTCAGTAGCTTCAATCATTTCTGGACGTTTTTCAATGGCAAAAATCAATGAATATTGTAAATGCACAAACAGTAATTTCTCCGCATTGCAAGGTGCAATTCTGAAATTTTTTGCTTTTTCCTGCTCCTCTTAGCATGATAAAAAAGATTCAAAGAGAGTGAGATGCCAGCTCCTTTCATTCAGTCAGTAGCTTCAAACATTTCTGGTATATGAATAACATGATGTTTTTCAATGGCAAAAATCAATGAATATTGTAAATGCACAAACAGTAATTTCTCCGCATTGCAAGGTGCAATTCTGAATTTTTTTGCTTTTTCCTGCTCCTCTTAGCATGATAAAGAAGATTCAAAGAGAGTGAGACGCCAGCTCCTTTCGTTCAGTCAGTAGCTTCAATCATTTCTGGACGTTTTTCAATGGCAAAAATCATTGAATATTGTAAATGCACAAACAGTAATTTCTCCGCATTGCAAGGTGCAATTCTGAAATTTTTTGCTTTTTCCTGCTCCTCTTAGCATGATAAAGAAGATTCAAAGAGAGTGAGATGCCAGCTCCTTACATTCAGTCAGTAGCTTCAATCATTTCTGGTAAATGAATAACATGATGTTTTTCAAAGGCAAAAATCAATGAATTTTGTAAATGCACAAACAGTAATTTCTCCGCATTGCAAGGTGCAATTCTGAATTTTTTTGCTTTTTCCTGCTCCTCTTAGCATGATAAAGAAGATTCAAAGAGAGTGAGACGCCAGCTCCTTTCGTTCAGTCAGTAGCTTCAATCATTTCTGGACGTTTTTCAATGGCAAAAATCAATGAATATTGTAAATGCACAAACAGTAATTTCTCCGCATTGCAAGGTGCAATTCTGAAATTTTTTGCTTTTTCCTGCTCCTCTTAGCATGATAAAGAAAATTCAGAGTGAGATGCCAGCTCCTTTCATTCAGTCAGTAGCTTCAATCATTTCTGGACGTTTTTCAATGGCAAAAATCAATGAATATTGTAAATGCACAAACAGTAATTTCTCCGCATTGCAAGGTGCAATTCTGAAATTTTTTGCTTTTTCCTGCTCCTCTTAGCATGATAAAGAAGATTCAAAGAGAGTGAGATGCCAGCTCCTTTCATTCAGTCAGTAGCTTCAAACATTTCTGGTATATGAATAACATGATGTTTTTCAATGGCAAAAATCAATGAATATTGTAAATGCACAAACAGTAATTTCTCCGCATTGCAAGGTGCAATTCTGAAATTTTTTGCTTTTTCCTGCTCCTCTTAGCATGATAAAGAAGATTCAAAGAGAGTGAGATGCCAGCTCCTTTCGTTCATTCAGTAGCTTCAATCATTTCTGGACGTTTTTCAAAGGCAAAAATCATTGAATATTGTAAATGCACAAACAGTAATTTCTCCGCATTGCAAGGTGCAATTCTGAAATTTTTTACTTTTTCCTGCTCCTCTTAGCATGATAAAGAAGATTCAAAGAGAGTGAGATGCCAGCTCCTTTCATTCAGTCAGTAGCTTCAATCATTTCTGGTATATGAATAACATGATGTTTTTCAATGGCAAAAATCAATGAATATTGTAAATGCACAAACAGTAATTTCTCCGCATTGCAAGGTGCAATTCTGAAGTTTTTTGCTTTTTCCTGCTCCTCTTAGCATGATAAAGAAGATTCAAAGAGAGTGAGATGCCAGCTCCTTTCATTCAGTCAGTAGCTTCAATCATTTCTGGACGTTTTTCAATGGCAAAAATCATTGAATATTGTAAATGCACAAACAGTAATTTCTCCGCATTGCAAGGTGCAATTCTGAAATTTTTTACTTTTTCCTGCTCCTCTTAGCATGATAAAGAAGATTCAAAGAGAGTGAGATGCCAGCTCCTTTCATTCAGTCAGTAGCTTCAATCATTTCTGGTATATGAATAACATGATGTTTTTCAATGGCAAAAATCAATGAATATTGTAAATGCACAAACAGTAATTTCTCCGCATTGCAAGGTGCAATTCTGAAATTTTTTGCTTTTTCCTGCTCCTCTTAGCATAATAAAGAAGATTCAAAGAAAGTGAGATGCCAGCTCCTTTCATTCAGTCAGTAGCTTCAATCATTTCTGGACGTTTTTCAATGGCAAAAATCAACGAATATTGTAAATGCACAAACAGTAATTTCTCCGCATTGCAAGGTGCAATTCTGAAATTTTTTGCTTTTTCCTGCTCCTCTTAGCATGATAAAGAAGATTCAAAGAGAGTGAGATGCCAGCTCCTTACATTCAGTCAGTAGCTTCAATCATTTCTGGTAAATGAATAACATGATGTTTTTCAAAGGCAAAAATCAATGAATTTTGTAAATGCACAAACAGTAATTTCTCCGCATTGCAAGGTGCAATTCTGAATTTTTTTGCTTTTTCCTGCTCCTCTTAGCATGATAAAGAAGATTCAAAGAGAGTGAGACGCCAGCTCCTTTCGTTCAGTCAGTAGCTTCAATCATTTCTGGACGTTTTTCAATGGCAAAAATCAATGAATATTGTAAATGCACAAACAGTAATTTCTCCGCATTGCAAGGTGCAATTCTGAAATTTTTTGCTTTTTCCTGCTCCTCTTAGCATGATAAAGAAAATTCAGAGTGAGATGCCAGCTCCTTTCATTCAGTCAGTAGCTTCAATCATTTCTGGACGTTTTTCAATGGCAAAAATCAATGAATATTGTAAATGCACAAACAGTAATTTCTCCGCATTGCAAGGTGCAATTCTGAAATTTTTTGCTTTTTCCTGCTCCTCTTAGCATGATAAAGAAGATTCAAAGAGAGTGAGATGCCAGCTCCTTTCATTCAGTCAGTAGCTTCAAACATTTCTGGTATATGAATAACATGATGTTTTTCAATGGCAAAAATCAATGAATATTGTAAATGCACAAACAGTAATTTCTCCGCATTGCAAGGTGCAATTCTGAAATTTTTTGCTTTTTCCTGCTCCTCTTAGCATGATAAAGAAGATTCAAAGAGAGTGAGATGCCAGCTCCTTTCGTTCATTCAGTAGCTTCAATCATTTCTGGACGTTTTTCAAAGGCAAAAATCATTGAATATTGTAAATGCACAAACAGTAATTTCTCCGCATTGCAAGGTGCAATTCTGAAATTTTTTACTTTTTCCTGCTCCTCTTAGCATGATAAAGAAGATTCAAAGAGAGTGAGATGCCAGCTCCTTTCATTCAGTCAGTAGCTTCAATCATTTCTGGTATATGAATAACATGATGTTTTTCAATGGCAAAAATCAATGAATATTGTAAATGCACAAACAGTAATTTCTCCGCATTGCAAGGTGCAATTCTGAAGTTTTTTGCTTTTTCCTGCTCCTCTTAGCATGATAAAGAAGATTCAAAGAGAGTGAGATGCCAGCTCCTTTCATTCAGTCAGTAGCTTCAATCATTTCTGGACGTTTTTCAATGGCAAAAATCATTGAATATTGTAAATGCACAAACAGTAATTTCTCCGCATTGCAAGGTGCAATTCTGAAATTTTTTACTTTTTCCTGCTCCTCTTAGCATGATAAAGAAGATTCAAAGAGAGTGAGATGCCAGCTCCTTTCATTCAGTCAGTAGCTTCAATCATTTCTGGTATATGAATAACATGATGTTTTTCAATGGCAAAAATCAATGAATATTGTAAATGCACAAACAGTAATTTCTCCGCATTGCAAGGTGCAATTCTGAAATTTTTTGCTTTTTCCTGCTCCTCTTAGCATAATAAAGAAGATTCAAAGAAAGTGAGATGCCAGCTCCTTTCATTCAGTCAGTAGCTTCAATCATTTCTGGACGTTTTTCAATGGCAAACATCAATGAATATTGTAAATGCACAAACAGTAATTTCTTCGCATTGCAAGGTGCAATTCTGAAATTTTTTGCTTTTTCCTGCTCCTCTTAGCATGATAAACAAGATTCAAAGAGAGTGAGATGCCAGCTCCTTTCATTCAGTCAGTAGCTTCAATCATTTCTGGACGTTTTTCAATGGCAAAAATCAATGAATATTGTAAATGCACAAACAGTAATTTCTCCGCATTGCAAGGTGCAATTCTGAAATTTTTTACTTTTTCCTGCTCCTCTTAGCATGATAAAGAAGATTCAAAGAGAGTGAGATGCCAGCTCCTTTCATTCAGTCAGTAGCTTCAAACATTCCTGGTATATGAATAACATAATGTTTTTCAATGGCAAAAATCAATGAATATTGTAAATGCACAAACAGTAATTTCTCCGCATTGCAAGGTGCAATTCTGAAATTTTTTGCTTTTTCCTGCTCCTCTTAGCATGATAAAGAAGATTCAAAGAGAGTGAGATGCCAGCTCCTTTCATTCAGTCAGTAGCTTCAATCATTTCTGGACGTTTTTCAATTGCAAAAATCAATGAATATTGTAAATGCACAAACAGTAATTTCTCCGCATTGCAAGGTGCAATTCTGAAATTTTTTGCTTTTTCCTGCTCCTCTTAGCATGATAAAGAAGATTCAAAGAGAGTGAGATGCCAGCTCCTTTCATTCAGTCAGTAGCTTCAAACATTTCTGGTATATGAATAACATGATGTTTTTCAATGGCAAAAATCAATGAATATTGTAAATGCACAAACAGTAATTTCTCCGCATTGCAAGGTGCAATTCTGAAATTTTTTGCTTTTTCCTGCTCCTCTTAGCATGATAAAGAAGATTCAAAGAGAGTGAGATGCCAGCTCCTTTCATTCAGTCAGTAGCATCAATCATTTCTGGTATATGAATAACATGATGTTTTTCAATGGCAAAAATCAATGAATATTGTAAATGCACAAACAGTAATTTCTCCGCATTGCAAGGTGCAATTCTGAAATTTTTTGCTTTTTCCTGCTCCTCTTAGCATGATAAAGAAGATTCAAAGAGAGTGAGATGCCAGCTCCTTTCGTTCAGTCAGTAGCTTCAATCATTTCTGGACGTTTTTCAAAGGCAAAAATCATTGAATATTGTAAATGCACAAACAGTAATTTCTCCGCATTGCAAGGTGCAATTCTGAAATTTTTAACTTTTTCCTGCTCCTCTTAGCATGATAAAGAAGATTCAAAGAGAGTGAGATGCCAGCTCCTTTCATTCAGTCAGTAGCTTCAATCATTTCTGGTATATGAATAACATGATGTTTTTCAATGGCAAAAATCAATGAATATTGTAAATGCACAAACAGTAATTTCTCCGCATTGCAAGGTGCAATTCTGAAATTTTTTGCTTTTTCCTGCTCCTCTTAGCATGATAAAGAAGATACAAAGAGAGTGAGATGCCAGCTCCTTTCATTCAGTCAGTAGCTTCAATCATTTCTGGACGTTTTTCAATGGCAAAAATCATTGAATATTGTAAGTGCACAAACAGTAATTTCTCCGCATTGCAAGGTGCAATTCTGAAATTTTTTACTTTTTCCTGCTCCTCTTAGCATGATAAAGAAGATTCAAAGAGAGTGAGATGCCAGCTCCTTTCATTCAGTCAGTAGCTTCAATCATTTCTGGTATATGAATAACATGATGTTTTTCAATGGCAAAAATCAATGAATATTGTAAATGCACAAACAGTAATTTCTCCGCATTGCAAGGTGCAATTCTGAAATTTTTTGCTTTTTCCTGCTCCTCTTAGCATGATAAAGAAGATTCAAAGAGAGTGAGATGCCAGCTCCTTTCATTCAGTCAGTAGCTTCAATCATTTCTGGACGTTTTTCAATGGCAAAAATCAATGAATATTGTAAATGCACAAACAGTAATTTCTCCGCATTGCAAGGTGCAATTCTGAAATTTTTTGCTTTTTCCTGCTCCTCTTAGCATGATAAACAAGATTAAAAGAGAGTGAGATGCCAGCTCCTTTCATTCAGTCAGTAGCTTCAATCATTTCTGGACGTTTTTCAATGGCAAAAATCAATGAATATTGTAAATGCACAAACAGTAATTTCTCCGCATTGCAAGGTGCAATTCTGAAATTTTTTGCTTTTTCCTGCTCCTCTTAGCATGATAAAGAAGATTCAAAGAGAGTGAGATGCCAGCTCCTTTCATTCAGTCAGTAGCTTCAAACATTCCTGGTATATGAATAACATGATGTTTTTCAATGGCAAAAATCAATGAATATTGTAAATGCACAAACAGTAATTTCTCCGCATTGCAAGGTGCAATTCTGAAATTTTTTGCTTTTTCCTGCTCCTCTTAGCATGATAAAGAAGATTCAAAGAGAGTGAGATGCCAGCTCCTTTCATTCAGTCAGTAGCTTCAATCATTTCTGGACGTTTTTCAATTGCAAAAATCAATGAATATTGTAAATGCACAAACAGTAATTTCTCCGCATTGCAAGGTGCAACTCTGAATTTTTTTGCTTTTTCCTGCTCCTCTTAGCATGATAAAGAAGATTCAAAGAGAGTGAGATGCCAGCTCCTTTCATTCAGTCAGTAGCTTCAATCATTTCTGGTATATGAATAACGTGATGTTTTTCAATGGCAAAAATCAATGAATATTGTAAATGCACAAACAGTAATTTCTCCGCATTGCAAGGTGCAATTCTGAAATTTTTTGCTTTTTCCTGCTCCTCTTAGCATGATAAAGAAGATTCAAAGAGAGTGAGATGCCAGCTCTTTCATTCAGTCAGTAGCTTCAAACATTTCTGGTATATGAATAACATGATGTTTTTCAATGGCAAAAATCAATGAATATTGTAAATGCACAAACAGTAATTTCTCCGCATTGCAAGGTGCAATTCTGAAATTTTTTGCTTTTTCCTGCTCCTCTTAGCATGATAAAGAAGATTCAAGGAGAGTGAGATGCCAGCTCCTTTCATTCAGTCAGTAGCTTCAAACATTTCTGGTATATGAATAACATGATGTTTTTCAATGGCAAAAATCAATGAATATTGTAAATGCACAAACAGTAATTTCTCCGCATTGCAAGGTGCAATTCTGAAATTTTTTGCTTTATCCTGCTCCTCTTAGCATGATAAAGAAGATTCAAAGAGAGTGAGATGCCAGCTCCTTTCATTCAGTCAGTAGCTTCAATCATTTCTGGACGTTTTTCAATGGCAAAAATCATTGAATATTGTAAATGCACAAACAGTAATTTCTCCGCATTGCAAGGTGCAATTCTGAAATTTTTTACTTTTTCCTGCTCCTCTTAGCATGATAAAGAAGATTCAAAGAGAGTGAGATGCCAGCTCCTTTCATTCAGTCAGTAGCTTCAATCATTTCTGGTATATGAATAACATGATGTTTTTCAATGGCAAAAATCAATGAATATTGTAAATGCACAAACAGTAATTTCTCCGCATTGCAATGTGCAATTCTGAGATTTTTTGCTTTTTCCTGCTCCTCTTAGCATGATAAAGAAGATTCAAAGAGAGTGAGATGCCAGCTCCTTTCATTCAGTCAGTAGCTTCAATCATTTCTGGACGTTTTTCAATGGCAAAAATCAATGAATATTGTAAATGCACAAACAGTAATTTCTCCGCATTGCAAGGTGCAATTCTGAAATTTTTTGCTTTTTCCTGCTCCTCTTAGCATGATAAAGAAGATTCAAAGAGAGTGAGATGCCAGCTCCTTTCATTCAGTCAGTAGCTTCAATCATTTCTGGACGTTTTTCAATGGCAAAAATCAATGAATATTGTAAATGCACAAACAGTAATTTCTCCGCATTGCAAGGTGCAATTCTGAAATTTTTTGCTTTTTCCTGCTCCTCTTAGCATGATAAAGAAGATTCAAAGAGAGTGAGATGCCAGCTCGTTTCATTCAGTCAGTAGCTTCAATCATTTCTTGACGTTTTTCAATGGCAAAAATCAATGAATATTGTAAATGCACAAACAGTAATTTCTCCGCATTGCAAGGTGCAATTCTGAAATTTTTTGCTTTTTCCTGCTCCTCTTAGCATGATAAAAAAGATTCAAAGAGAGTGAGATGCCAGCTCCTTTCATTCAGTCAGTAGCTTCAAACATTTCTGGTATATGAATAACATGATGTTTTTCAATGGCAAAAATCAATGAATATTGTAAATGCACAAACAGTAATTTCTCCGCATTGCAAGGTGCAATTCTGAATTTTTTTGCTTTTTCCTGCTCCTCTTAGCATGATAAAGAAGATTCAAAGAGAGTGAGACGCCAGCTCCTTTCGTTCAGTCAGTAGCTTCAATCATTTCTGGACGTTTTTCAATGGCAAAAATCATTGAATATTGTAAATGCACAAACAGTAATTTCTCCGCATTGCAAGGTGCAATTCTGAAATTTTTTACTTTTTCCTGCTCCTCTTAGCATGATAAAGAAGATTCAAAGAGAGTGAGATGCCAGCTCCTTTCATTCAGTCAGTAGCTTCAATCATTTCTGGTATATGAATAACATGATGTTTTTCAATGGCAAAAATCAATGAATATTGTAAATGCACAAACAGTAATTTCTCCGCATTGCAAGGTGCAATTCTGAAATTTTTTGCTTTTTCCTGCTCCTCTTAGCATGATAAAGAAGATTCAAAGAGAGTGAGATGCCAGCTCCTTTCATTCAGTCAGTAGCTTCAATCATTTCTGGACGTTTTTCAATGGCAAAAATCAACGAATATTGTAAATGCACAAACAGTAATTTCTCCGCATTGCAAGGTGCAATTCTGAAATTTTTTGCTTTTTCCTGCTCCTCTTAGCATGATAAAGAAGATTCAAAGAGAGTGAGATGCCAGCTCCTTACATTCAGTCAGTAGCTTCAATCATTTCTGGTAAATGAATAACATGATGTTTTTCAAAGGCAAAAATCAATGAATTTTGTAAATGCACAAACAGTAATTTCTCCGCATTGCAAGGTGCAATTCTGAATTTTTTTGCTTTTTCCTGCTCCTCTTAGCATGATAAAGAAGATTCAAAGAGAGTGAGACGCCACCTCCTTTCGTTCAGTCAGTAGCTTCAATCATTTCTGGACGTTTTTCAATGGCAAAAATCATTGAATATTGTAAATGCACAAACAGTAATTTCTCCGCATTGCAAGGTGCAATTCTGAAATTTTTTACCTTTTCCTGCTCCTCTTAGCATGATAAAGAAGATTCAAAGAGAGTGAGATGCCAGCTCCTTTCATTCAGTCAGTAGCTTCAATCATTTCTGGTATATGAATAACATGATGTTTTTCAATGGCAAAAATCAATGAATATTGTAAATGCACAAACAGTAATTTCTCCGCATTGCAAGGTGCAATTCTGAAATTTTTTGCTTTTTCCTGCTCCTCTTAGCATGATAAAGAAGATTCAAAGAGAGTGAGATGCCAGCTCCTTACATTCAGTCAGTAGCTTCAATCATTTCTGGTAAATGAATAACATGATGTTTTTCAAAGGCAAAAATCAATGAATTTTGTAAATGCACAAACAGTAATTTCTCCGCATTGCAAGGCGCAATTCTGAAATTTTTTGCTTTTTCCTGCTCCTCTTAGCATGATAAAGAAGATTCAAAGAGAGTGAGATGCCAGCTCCTTTCAATCAGTCAGTAGCTTCAATCATTTCTGGACGTTTTTCAATGGCAAAAATCAATGAATATTGTAAATGCACAAACAGTAATTTCTCCGCATTGCAAGGTGCAATTCTGAAATTTTTTGCTTTTTCCTGCTCCTCTTAGCATGATAAAGAAGATTCAAAGAGAGTGAGATGCCAGCTCCTTTCATTCAGTCAGTAGCTTCAATCATTTCTGGACGTTTTTCAATGGCAAAAATCAATGAATATTGTAAATGAACAAACAGTAATTTTTCCGCATTGCAAGGTGCAATTCTGAAATTTTTTGCTTATTCCTGCTCCTCTTAGCATGATAAAGAAGATTCAAAGAGAGTGAGGTGCCAGCTCCTTTCATTCAGTCAGTAGCTTCAAACATTTCTGGTATATGAATAACGTTTTTCAATGGCAAAAATCAATGAATATTGTAAATGCACAAACAGTTATTTCTCCGCATTGCAAGGTGCAATTCTGAAATTTTTTGCTTTTTCCTGCTCCTCTTAGCATGATAAAGAAGATTCAAAGAGAGTGAGATGCCAGCTCCTTTCATTCAGTCAGTAGCTTCAATCATTTCTGGACGTTTTTCAATGGCAAAAATCAATGAATATTGTAAATGCACAAACAGTAATTTCTCCGCATTGCAAGGTGCAATTCTGAAATTTTTTGCTTTTTCCTGCTCCTCTTAGCATGATAAAGAAGATTCAAAGAGAGTGAGATGCCAGCTCCTTTCATTCAGTCAGTAGCTTCAATCATTTCTGGACGTTTTTCAATGGCAAAAATCAATGAATATTGTAAATGCACAAACAGTAATTTCTCCGCATTGCAAGGTGCAATTCTGAAATTTTTTGCTTTTTCCTGCTCCTCTTAGCATGATAAAGAAGATTCAAAGAGAGTGAGATGCCAGCTCCTTTCATTCAGTCAGTAGCTTCAATCATTTCTGGACGGTTTTCAATGGCAAAAATCAATGAATATTGTAAATGCACAAACAGTAATTTCTCCGCATTGCAAGGTGCAATTCTGAAATTTTTGCTTTTTCCTGCTCCTCTTAGCATGATAAAGAAGATTCAAAGAGAGTGAGGTGCCAGCTCCTTTCATTCAGTCAGTAGCTTCAAACATTTCTGGTATATGAATAACATGTTTTTCAATGGCAAAAATCAATGAATATTGTAAATGCACAAACAGTAATTTCTCCGCATTGCAAGGAGCAATTCTGAAATTATTTGCTTTTTCCTGCTCCTCTTAGCATGATAAAGAAGATTCAAAGAGAGTGAGATGCCAGCTCCTTTCATTCAGTCAGTAGCTTCAATCATTTCTGGACGTTTTTCAATGGCAAAAATCAATGAATATTGTAAATGCACAAACTGTAATTTCTCCGCATTGCAAGGTGCAATTCTGAAATTTTTTGCTTTTTCCTGCTCCTCTTAGCATGATAAAGAAGATTCAAAGAGAGTGAGATGCCAGCTCTTTTCATTCAGTCAGTAGCTTCAATCATTTCTGGACGTTTTTCAATGGCAAAAATCAATGAATATTGTAAATGCACAAACAGTAATTTCTCCGCATTGCAAGGTGCAATTCTGAAATTTTTTGCTTTTTCCTGCTCCTCTTAGCATGATAAAGAAGATTCAAAGAGAGTGAGATGCCAGCTCCTTTCATTCAATCAGTAGCTTCAAACATTTCTGGTATATGAATAACATGATGTTTTTCAATGGCAAAAATCAATGAATATTGTAAATGCACAAACAGTAATTTCTCCGCATTGCAAGGTGCAATTCTGAAATTTTTTGCTTTTTCCTGCTCCTCTTAGCATGATAAAGAATATTCAAAGAGAGTGAGATGCCAGCTCCTTTCATTCAGTCAGTAGCTTCAATCATTTCTGGACGTTTTTCAATGGCAAAAATCAATGAATATTGTAAATGCACAAACAGTAATTTCTCCGCATTGCAAGGTGCAATTCTGAAATTTTTTGCTTTTTCCTGCTCCTCTTAGCATGATAAAGAAGATTCAAAGAGAGTGAGATGCCAGCTCCTTACATTCAGTCAGTAGCTTCAATCATTTCTGGTAAATGAATAACATGATGTTTTTCAATGGCAAAAATCAATGAATTTTGTAAATGCACAAACAGTAATTTCTCCGCATTGCAAGGCGCAATTCTGAAATTTTTTGCTTTTTCCTGCTCCTCTTAGCATGATAAAGAAGATTCAAAGAGAGTGAGATGCCAGCTCCTTTCAATCAGTCAGTAGCTTCAATCATTTCTGGACGTTTTTCAATGGCAAAAATCAATGAATATTGTAAATGCACAAACAGTAATTTCTCCGCATTGCAAGGTGCAATTCTGAAATTTTTTGCTTTTTCCTGCTCCTCTTAGCATGATAAAGAAGATTCAAAGAGAGTGAGATGCCAGCTCCTTTCATTCAGTCAGTAGCTTCAATCATTTCTGGACGTTTTTCAATGGCAAAAATCAATGAATATTGTAAATGCACAAACAGTAATTTTTCCGCATTGCAAGGTGCAATTCTGAAATTTTTTGCTTATTCCTGCTCCTCTTAGCATGATAAAGAAGATTCAAAGAGAGTGAGGTGCCAGCTCCTTTCATTCAGTCAGTAGCTTCAAACATTTCTGGTATATGAATAACGTTTTTCAATGGCAAAAATCAATGAATATTGTAAATGCACAAACAGTTATTTCCCTTCATTGCAAGGTGCAATTCTGAAATTTTTTGCTTTTTCCTGCTCCTCTTAGCATGATAAAGAAGATTCAAAGAGAGTGAGATGCCAGCTCCTTTCATTCAGTCAGTAGCTTCAATCATTTCTGGACGTTTTTCAATGGCAAAAATCAATGAATATTGTAAATGCACAAACAGTAATTTCTCCGCATTGCAAGGTGCAATTCTGAAATTTTTTGCTTTTTCCTGCTCCTCTTAGCATGATAAAGAAGATTCAAAGAGAGTGAGATGCCAGCTCCTTTCATTCAGTCAGTAGCTTCAATCATTTCTGGACGTTTTTCAATGGCAAAAATCAATGAATATTGTAAATGCACAAACAGTAATTTCTCCGCATTGCAAGGTGCAATTCTGAA
This sequence comes from Phyllobates terribilis, assembly GCF_046119375.1. Lineage (NCBI taxonomy): Eukaryota > Metazoa > Chordata > Amphibia > Anura > Dendrobatidae > Phyllobates > Phyllobates terribilis. Next base: position 190,941 of record NW_027364408.1, read on the forward strand.
ATTTTTGCTTTTTCCTGCTCCTCTTAGCATGATAAAGAAGATTCAAAGAGAGTGAGGTGCCAGCTCCTTTCATTCAGTCAGTAGCTTCAAACATTTCTGGTATATGAATAACATGTTTTTCAATGGCAAAAATCAATGAATATTGTAAATGCACAAACAGTAATTTCTCCGCATTGCAAGGAGCAATTCTGAAATTTTTTGCTTTTTCCTGCTCCTGTTAGCATGATAAAGAAGATTCAAAGAGAGTGAGATGCCAGCTCCTTTCATTCAGTCAGTAGCTTCAATCATTTCTGGACGTTTTTCAATGGCAAAAATCAATGAATATTGTAAATGCACAAACTGTAATTTCTCCGCATTGCAAGGTGCAATTCTGAAATTTTTTGCTTTTTCCTGCTCCTCTTAGCATGATAAAGAAGATTCAAAGAGAGTGAGATGCCAGCTCTTTTCATTCAGTCAGTAGCTTCAATCATTTCTGGACGTTTTTCAATGGCAAAAATCAATGAATATTGTAAATGCACAAACAGTAATTTCTCCGCATTGCAAGGTGCAATTCTGAAATTTTTTGCTTTTTCCTGCTCCTCTTAGCATGATAAAGAAGATTCAAAGAGAGTGAGATGCCAGCTCCTTTCATTCAATCAGTAGCTTCAAACATTTCTGGTATATGAATAACATGATGTTTTTCAATGGCAAAAATCTATGAATATTGTAAATGCACAAACAGTAATTTCTCCGCATTGCAAGGTGCAATTCTGAAATTTTTTGCTTTTTCCTGCTCCTCTTAGCATGATAAAGAAGATTCAAAGAGAGTGAGATGCCAGCTCCTTTCATTCAGTCAGTAGCTTCAATCATTTCTGGACGTTTTTCAATGGCAAAAATCAATGAATATTGTAAATGCACAAACAGTAATTTCTCCGCATTGCAAGGTGCAATTCTGAAATTTTTTGCTTTTTCCTGCTCCTCTTAGCATGATAAAGAAGATTCAAAGAGAGTGAGGTGCCAGCTCCTTTCATTCAGTCAGTAGCTTCAAACATTTCTGGTATATGAATAACATGTTTTTCAATGGCAAAAATCAATGAATATTGTAAATGCACAAACTGTAATTTCTCCGCATTGCAAGGTGCAATTCTGAAATTTTTTGCTTTTTCCTGCTCCTCTTAGCATGATAAAGAAAATTCAAAGAGAGTGAGATGCCAGCTCCTTTCATTCAGTCAGTAGCTTCAATCATTTCTGGACGTTTTTCAATGGCAAAAATCAATGAATATTGTAAATGCACAAACAGTAATTTCTCCGCATTGCAAGGTGCAATTCTGAAATTTTTTGCTTTTTCCTGCTCCTCTTAGCATGATAAAGAAGATTCAAAGAGAGTGAGATGCCAGCTCCTTTCATTCAGTCAGTAGCTTCAATCATTTCTGGACGTTTTTCAATGGCAAAAATCAATGAATATTGTAAATGCACAAACTGTAATTTCTCCGCATTGTAAGGTGCAATTCTGAAATTTTTTGCTTTTTCCTGCTCCTCTTAGCATGATAAAGAAGATTCAAAGAGAGTGAGATGCCAGCTCCTTTCATTCAGTCAGTAGCTTCAATCATTTCTGGACGTTTTTCAATGGCAAAAATCAATGAATATTGTAAATGCACAAACAGTAATTTCTCCGCATTGCAAGGTGCGATTCTGAAATTTTTTGCTTTTTCCTGCTCCCCTTAGCATGATAAAGAAGATTCAAAGAGAGTGAGATGCCAGCTCCTTTCATTCAGTCAGTAGCTTCAATCATTTCTGGACGTTTTTCAATGGCAAAAATCAATGAATATTGTAAATGCACAAACAGAAATTTCTCCGCATTGCAAGGTGCAATTCTGAAATTTTTTGCTTTTTCCTGCTCCTCTTAGCATGATAAAGAAGATTCAAAGAGAGTGAGATGCCAGCTCCTTTCATTCAGTCAGTAGCTTCAAACATTTCTGGTATATGAATAACATGATGTTTTTCAATGGCAAAAATCAATGAATATTGTAAATGCACAAACAGTAATTTCTCCGCATTGCAAGGTGCAATTCTGAAATTTTTTGCTTTTTCCTGCTCCTCTTAGCATGATAAAGAAGATTCAAAGAGAGTGAGATGCCAGCTCCTTTCGTTCAGTCAGTAGCTTCAATCATTTCTGGACGTTTTTCAATGGCAAAAATCATTGAATATTGTAAATGCACAAACAGTAATTTCTCCGCATTGCAAGGTGCAATTCTGAAATTTTTTACATTTTCCTGCTCCTCTTAGCATGATAAAGAAGATTCAAAGAGAGTGAGATGCCAGCTCCTTTCATTCAGTCAGTAGCTTCAATCATTTCTGGTATATGAATAACATGATGTTTTTCAATGGCAAAAATCAATGAATATTGTAAATGCACAAACAGTAATTTCTCCGCATTGCAAGGTGCAATTCTGAAATTTTTTGCTTTTTCCTGCTCCTCTTAGCATGATAAAGAAGATTCAAAGAGAGTGAGATGCCAGCTCCTTTCATTCAGTCAGTAGCTTCAATCATTTCTGGACGTTTTTCAATGGCAAAAATCAATGAATATTGTAAATGCACAAACAGTAATTTCTCCGCATTGCAAGGTGCAATTCTGAAATTTTTTGCTTTTTCCTGCTCCTCTTAGCATGATAAAGAAGATTCAAAGAGAGTGAGGTGCCAGCTCCTTTCATTCAGTCAGTAGCTTCAAACATTTCTGGTATATGAATAACATGTTTTTCAATGGCAAAAATCAATGAATATTGTAAATGCACAAACAGTAATTTCTCCGCATTGCAAGGAGCAATTCTGAAATTTTTTGCTTTTTCCTGCTCCTCTTAGCATGATAAAGAAGATTCAAAGAGAGTGAGATGCCAGCTCCTTTCATTCAGTCAGTAGCTTCAATCATTTCTGGACGTTTTTCAATGGCAAAAATCAATGAATATTGTAAATGCACAAACTGTAATTTCTCCGCATTGCAAGGTGCAATTCTGAAATTTTTTGCTTTTTCCTGCTCCTCTTAGCATGATAAAGAAGATTCAAAGAGAGTGAGATGCCAGCTCCTTTCATTCAGTCAGTAGCTTCAATCATTTCTGGACGTTTTTCAATGGCAAAAATCAATGAATATTGTAAATGCACAAACAGTAATTTCTCCGCATTGCAAGGTGCAATTCTGAAATTTTTTGCTTTTTCCTGCTCCTCTTAGCATGATAAAGAAGATTCAAAGAGAGTGAGATGCCAGCTCCTTTCATTCAGTCAGTAGCTTCAAACATTTCTGGTATATGAATAACATGATGTTTTTCAATGGCAAAAATTAATGAATATTGTAAATGCACAAACAGTAATTTCTCCGCATTGCAAGGTGCAATTCTGAAATTTTTTGCTTTTTCCAGCTCCTCTTAGCATGATAAAGAAGATTCAAAGAGAGTGAGATGCCAGCTCCTTTCATTCAGTCAGTAGCTTCAATCATTTCTGGACGTTTTTCAATGGCAAAAATCAATGAATATTGTAAATGCACAAACAGTAATTTCTCCGCATTGCAAGGTGCAATTCTGAAATTTTTTGCTTTATCCTGCTCCTCTTAGCATGATAAAGAAGATTCAAAGAGAGTGAGGTGCCAGCTCCTTTCATTCAGTCAGTAGCTTCAAACATTTCTGGTATATGAATAACATGTTTTTCAATGGCAAAAATCAATGAATATTGTAAATGCACAAACAGTAATTTCTCCGCATTGCAAGGTGCAATTCTGAAATTTTTTGCTTTTTCCTGCTCCTCTTAGCATGATAAAGAAAATTCAAAGAGAGTGAGATGCCAGCTCCTTTCATTCAGTCAGTAGCTTCAATCATTTCTGGACGTTTTTCAATGGCAAAAATCAATGAATATTGTAAATGCACAAACAGTAATTTCTCCGCATTGCAAGGTGCAATTCTGAAATTTTTTGCTTTTTCCTGCTCCTCTTAGCATGATAAAGAAGATTCAAAGAGAGTGAGATGCCAGCTCCTTTCATTCAGTCAGTAGCTTCAATCATTTCTGGACGTTTTTCAATGGCAAAAATCAATGAATATTGTAAATGCACAAACTGTAATTTCTCCGCATTGTAAGGTGCAATTCTGAAATTTTTTGCTTTTTCCTGCTCCTCTTAGCATGATAAAGAAGATTCAAAGAGAGTGAGATGCCAGCTCCTTTCATTCAGTCAGTAGCTTCAATCATTTCTGGACGTTTTTCAATGGCAAAAATCAATGAATATTGTAAATGCACAAACTGTAATTTCTCCGCATTGTAAGGTGCAATTCTGAAATTTTTTGCTTTTTCCTGCTCCTCTTAGCATGATAAAGAAGATTCAAAGAGAGTGAGATGCCAGCTCCTTTCATTCAGTCAGTAGCATCAATCATTTCTGGACGTTTTTCAATGGCAAAAATCAATGAATATTGTAAATGCACAAACAGTAATTTCTCCGCATTGCAAGGTGCAATTCTGAAATTTTTTGCTTTTTCCTGCTCCTCTTAGCATGATAAAGAAGATTCAAAGAGAGTGAGATGCCAGCTCCTTTCATTCAGTCAGTAGCTTCAAACATTTCTGGTATATGAATAACATGATGTTTTTCAATGGCAAAAATCAATGAATATTGGAAATGCACAAACAGTAATTTCTCCGCATTGCAAGGTGCAATTCTGAAATTTTTTGCTTTTTCCTGCTCCTCTTAGCATGATAAAGAAGATTCAAAGAGAGTGAGATGCCAGCTCCTTTCATTCAGTCAGTAGCTTCAAACATTTCTGGTATATGAATAACATGATGTTTTTCAATGGCAAAAATCAATGAATATTGTAAATGCACAAACAGTAATTTCTCCGCATTGCAAGGTGCAAGTCTGAAATTTTTTGCTTTTTCCTGCTCCTCTTAGCATGATAAAGAAGATTCAAAGAGAGTGAGATGCCAGCTCCTTTCATTCAGTCAGTAGCTTCAATCATTTCTGGACGTTTTTCAATGGCAAAAATCAATGAATATTGTAAATGCACAAACAGTAATTTCTCCGCATTGCAAGGTGCAATTCTGAAATTTTTTGCTTTTTCCTGCTCCTCTTAGCATGATAAAGAAGATTCAAAGAGAGTGAGATGCCAGCTCCTTTCATTCAGTCAGTAGCTTCAATCATTTCTGGACGTTTTTCAATGGCAAAAATCAATGAATATTGTAAATGCACAAACAGTAATTTTTCCGCATTGCAAGGTGCAATTCTGAAATTTTTTGCTTATTCCTGCTCCTCTTAGCATGATAAAGAAGATTCAAAGAGAGTGAGGTGCCAGCTCCTTTCATTCAGTCAGTAGCTTCAAACATTTCTGGTATATGAATAACGTTTTTCAATGGCAAAAATCAATGAATATTGTAAATGCACAAACAGTTATTTCCCTTCATTGCAAGGTGCAATTCTGAAATTTTTTGCTTTTTCCTGCTCCTCTTAGCATGATAAAGAAGATTCAAAGAGAGTGAGATGCCAGCTCCTTTCATTCAGTCAGTAGCTTCAATCATTTCTGGACGTTTTTCAATGGCAAAAATCAATGAATATTGTAAATGCACAAACAGTAATTTCTCCGCATTGCAAGGTGCAATTCTGAAATTTTTTGCTTTTTCCTGCTCCTCTTAGCATGATAAAGAAGATTCAAAGAGAGTGAGATGCCAGCTCCTTTCATTCAGTCAGTAGCTTCAATCATTTCTGGACGTTTTTCAATGGCAAAAATCAATGAATATTGTAAATGCACAAACAGTAATTTCTCCGCATTGCAAGGTGCAATTCTGAAATTTTTGCTTTTTCCTGCTCCTCTTAGCATGATAAAGAAGATTCAAAGAGAGTGAGGTGCCAGCTCCTTTCATTCAGTCAGTAGCTTCAAACATTTCTGGTATATGAATAACATGTTTTTCAATGGCAAAAATCAATGAATATTGTAAATGCACAAACAGTAATTTCTCCGCATTGCAAGGAGCAATTCTGAAATTTTTTGCTTTTTCCTGCTCCTGTTAGCATGATAAAGAAGATTCAAAGAGAGTGAGATGCCAGCTCCTTTCATTCAGTCAGTAGCTTCAATCATTTCTGGACGTTTTTCAATGGCAAAAATCAATGAATATTGTAAATGCACAAACTGTAATTTCTCCGCATTGCAAGGTGCAATTCTGAAATTTTTTGCTTTTTCCTGCTCCTCTTAGCATGATAAAGAAGATTCAAAGAGAGTGAGATGCCAGCTCTTTTCATTCAGTCAGTAGCTTCAATCATTTCTGGACGTTTTTCAATGGCAAAAATCAATGAATATTGTAAATGCACAAACAGTAATTTCTCCGCATTGCAAGGTGCAATTCTGAAATTTTTTGCTTTTTCCTGCTCCTCTTAGCATGATAAAGAAGATTCAAAGAGAGTGAGATGCCAGCTCCTTTCATTCAATCAGTAGCTTCAAACATTTCTGGTATATGAATAACATGATGTTTTTCAATGGCAAAAATCTATGAATATTGTAAATGCACAAACAGTAATTTCTCCGCATTGCAAGGTGCAATTCTGAAATTTTTTGCTTTTTCCTGCTCCTCTTAGCATGATAAAGAAGATTCAAAGAGAGTGAGATGCCAGCTCCTTTCATTCAGTCAGTAGCTTCAATCATTTCTGGACGTTTTTCAATGGCAAAAATCAATGAATATTGTAAATGCACAAACAGTAATTTCTCCGCATTGCAAGGTGCAATTCTGAAATTTTTTGCTTTTTCCTGCTCCTCTTAGCATGATAAAGAAGATTCAAAGAGAGTGAGGTGCCAGCTCCTTTCATTCAGTCAGTAGCTTCAAACATTTCTGGTATATGAATAACATGTTTTTCAATGGCAAAAATCAATGAATATTGTAAATGCACAAACTGTAATTTCTCCGCATTGCAAGGTGCAATTCTGAAATTTTTTGCTTTTTCCTGCTCCTCTTAGCATGATAAAGAAAATTCAAAGAGAGTGAGATGCCAGCTCCTTTCATTCAGTCAGTAGCTTCAATCATTTCTGGACGTTTTTCAATGGCAAAAATCAATGAATATTGTAAATGCACAAACAGTAATTTCTCCGCATTGCAAGGTGCAATTCTGAAATTTTTTGCTTTTTCCTGCTCCTCTTAGCATGATAAAGAAGATTCAAAGAGAGTGAGATGCCAGCTCCTTTCATTCAGTCAGTAGCTTCAATCATTTCTGGACGTTTTTCAATGGCAAAAATCAATGAATATTGTAAATGCACAAACTGTAATTTCTCCGCATTGTAAGGTGCAATTCTGAAATTTTTTGCTTTTTCCTGCTCCTCTTAGCATGATAAAGAAGATTCAAAGAGAGTGAGATGCCAGCTCAATTCATTCAGTCAGTAGCTTCAATCATTTCTGGACGTTTTTCAATGGCAAAAATCAATGAATATTGTAAATGCACAAACAGTAATTTCTCCGCATTGCAAGGTGCGATTCTGAAATTTTTTGCTTTTTCCTGCTCCCCTTAGCATGATAAAGAAGATTCAAAGAGAGTGAGATGCCAGCTCCTTTCATTCAGTCAGTAGCTTCAAACATTTCTGGTATATGAATAACATGATGTTTTTCAATGGCAAAAATCAATGAATATTGGAAATGCACAAACAGTAATTTCTCCGCATTGCAAGGTGCAATTCTGAAATTTTTTGCTTTTTCCTGCTCCTCTTAGCATGATAAAGAAGATTCAAAGAGAGTGAGATGCCAGCTCCTTTCATTCAGTCAGTAGCTTCAAACATTTCTGGTATATGAATAACATGATGTTTTTCAATGGCAAAAATCAATGAATATTGTAAATGCACAAACAGTAATTTCTCCGCATTGCAAGGTGCAAGTCTGAAATTTTTTGCTTTTTCCTGCTCCTCTTAGCATGATAAAGAAGATTCAAAGAGAGTGAGATGCCAGCTCCTTTCATTCAGTCAGTAGCTTCAATCATTTCTGGACGTTTTTCAATGGCAAAAATCAATGAATATTGTAAATGCACAAACAGTAATTTCTCCGCATTGCAAGGTGCAATTCTGAAATTTTTTGCTTTTTCCTGCTCCTCTTAGCATGATAAAGAAGATTCAAAGAGAGTGAGATGCCAGCTCCTTTCATTCAGTCAGTAGCTTCAATCATTTCTGGACGTTTTTCAATGGCAAAAATCAATGAATATTGTAAATGCACAAACAGTAATTTTTCCGCATTGCAAGGTGCAATTCTGAAATTTTTTGCTTATTCCTGCTCCTCTTAGCATGATAAAGAAGATTCAAAGAGAGTGAGGTGCCAGCTCCTTTCATTCAGTCAGTAGCTTCAAACATTTCTGGTATATGAATAACGTTTTTCAATGGCAAAAATCAATGAATATTGTAAATGCACAAACAGTTATTTCCCTTCATTGCAAGGTGCAATTCTGAAATTTTTTGCTTTTTCCTGCTCCTCTTAGCATGATAAAGAAGATTCAAAGAGAGTGAGATGCCAGCTCCTTTCATTCAGTCAGTAGCTTCAATCATTTCTGGACGTTTTTCAATGGCAAAAATCAATGAATATTGTAAATGCACAAACAGTAATTTCTCCGCATTGCAAGGTGCAATTCTGAAATTTTTTGCTTTTTCCTGCTCCTCTTAGCATGATAAAGAAGATTCAAAGAGAGTGAGATGCCAGCTCCTTTCATTCAGTCAGTAGCTTCAATCATTTCTGGACGTTTTTCAATGGCAAAAATCAATGAATATTGTAAATGCACAAACAGTAATTTCTCCGCATTGCAAGGTGCAATTCTGAAATTTTTGCTTTTTCCTGCTCCTCTTAGCATGATAAAGAAGATTCAAAGAGAGTGAGGTGCCAGCTCCTTTCATTCAGTCAGTAGCTTCAAACATTTCTGGTATATGAATAACATGTTTTTCAATGGCAAAAATCAATGAATATTGTAAATGCACAAACAGTAATTTCTCCGCATTGCAAGGAGCAATTCTGAAATTTTTTGCTTTTTCCTGCTCCTGTTAGCATGATAAAGAAGATTCAAAGAGAGTGAGATGCCAGCTCCTTTCATTCAGTCAGTAGCTTCAATCATTTCTGGACGTTTTTCAATGGCAAAAATCAATGAATATTGTAAATGCACAAACTGTAATTTCTCCGCATTGCAAGGTGCAATTCTGAAATTTTTTGCTTTTTCCTGCTCCTCTTAGCATGATAAAGAAGATTCAAAGAGAGTGAGATGCCAGCTCTTTTCATTCAGTCAGTAGCTTCAATCATTTCTGGACGTTTTTCAATGGCAAAAATCAATGAATATTGTAAATGCACAAACAGTAATTTCTCCGCATTGCAAGGTGCAATTCTGAAATTTTTTGCTTTTTCCTGCTCCTCTTAGCATGATAAAGAAGATTCAAAGAGAGTGAGATGCCAGCTCCTTTCATTCAATCAGTAGCTTCAAACATTTCTGGTATATGAATAACATGATGTTTTTCAATGGCAAAAATCTATGAATATTGTAAATGCACAAACAGTAATTTCTCCGCATTGCAAGGTGCAATTCTGAAATTTTTTGCTTTTTCCTGCTCCTCTTAGCATGATAAAGAAGATTCAAAGAGAGTGAGATGCCAGCTCCTTTCATTCAGTCAGTAGCTTCAATCATTTCTGGACGTTTTTCAATGGCAAAAATCAATGAATATTGTAAATGCACAAACAGTAATTTCTCCGCATTGCAAGGTGCAATTCTGAAATTTTTTGCTTTTTCCTGCTCCTCTTAGCATGATAAAGAAGATTCAAAGAGAGTGAGGTGCCAGCTCCTTTCATTCAGTCAGTAGCTTCAAACATTTCTGGTATATGAATAACATGTTTTTCAATGGCAAAAATCAATGAATATTGTAAATGCACAAACTGTAATTTCTCCGCATTGCAAGGTGCAATTCTGAAATTTTTTGCTTTTTCCTGCTCCTCTTAGCATGATAAAGAAAATTCAAAGAGAGTGAGATGCCAGCTCCTTTCATTCAGTCAGTAGCTTCAATCATTTCTGGACGTTTTTCAATGGCAAAAATCAATGAATATTGTAAATGCACAAACAGTAATTTCTCCGCATTGCAAGGTGCAATTCTGAAATTTTTTGCTTTTTCCTGCTCCTCTTAGCATGATAAAGAAGATTCAAAGAGAGTGAGATGCCAGCTCCTTTCATTCAGTCAGTAGCTTCAATCATTTCTGGACGTTTTTCAATGGCAAAAATCAATGAATATTGTAAATGCACAAACTGTAATTTCTCCGCATTGTAAGGTGCAATTCTGAAATTTTTTGCTTTTTCCTGCTCCTCTTAGCATGATAAAGAAGATTCAAAGAGAGTGAGATGCCAGCTCCTTTCATTCAGTCAGTAGCTTCAATCATTTCTGGACGTTTTTCAATGGCAAAAATCAATGAATATTGTAAATGCACAAACAGTAATTTCTCCGCATTGCAAGGTGCGATTCTGAAATTTTTTGCTTTTTCCTGCTCCCCTTAGCATGATAAAGAAGATTCAAAGAGAGTGAGATGCCAGCTCCTTTCATTCAGTCAGTAGCTTCAATCATTTCTGGACGTTTTTCAATGGCAAAAATCAATGAATATTGTAAATGCACAAACAGAAATTTCTCCGCATTGCAAGGTGCAATTCTGAAATTTTTTGCTTTTTCCTGCTCCTCTTAGCATGATAAAGAAGATTCAAAGAGAGTGAGATGCCAGCTCCTTTCATTCAGTCAGTAGCTTCAAACATTTCTGGTATATGAATAACATGATGTTTTTCAATGGCAAAAATCAATGAATATTGTAAATGCACAAACAGTAATTTCTCCGCATTGCAAGGTGCAATTCTGAAATTTTTTGCTTTTTCCTGCTCCTCTTAGCATGATAAAGAAGATTCAAAGAGAGTGAGATGCCAGCTCCTTTCGTTCAGTCAGTAGCTTCAATCATTTCTGGACGTTTTTCAATGGCAAAAATCATTGAATATTGTAAATGCACAAACAGTAATTTCTCCGCATTGCAAGGTGCAATTCTGAAATTTTTTACATTTTCCTGCTCCTCTTAGCATGATAAAGAAGATTCAAAGAGAGTGAGATGCCAGCTCCTTTCATTCAGTCAGTAGCTTCAATCATTTCTGGTATATGAATAACATGATGTTTTTCAATGGCAAAAATCAATGAATATTGTAAATGCACAAACAGTAATTTCTCCGCATTGCAAGGTGCAATTCTGAAATTTTTTGCTTTTTCCTGCTCCTCTTAGCATGATAAAGAAGATTCAAAGAGAGTGAGATGCCAGCTCCTTTCATTCAGTCAGTAGCTTCAATCATTTCTGGACGTTTTTCAATGGCAAAAATCAATGAATATTGTAAATGCACAAACAGTAATTTCTCCGCATTGCAAGGTGCAATTCTGAAATTTTTTGCTTTTTCCTGCTCCTCTTAGCATGATAAAGAAGATTCAAAGAGAGTGAGGTGCCAGCTCCTTTCATTCAGTCAGTAGCTTCAAACATTTCTGGTATATGAATAACATGTTTTTCAATGGCAAAAATCAATGAATATTGTAAATGCACAAACAGTAATTTCTCCGCATTGCAAGGAGCAATTCTGAAATTTTTTGCTTTTTCCTGCTCCTCTTAGCATGATAAAGAAGATTCAAAGAGAGTGAGATGCCAGCTCCTTTCATTCAGTCAGTAGCTTCAATCATTTCTGGACGTTTTTCAATGGCAAAAATCAATGAATATTGTAAATGCACAAACTGTAATTTCTCCGCATTGCAAGGTGCAATTCTGAAATTTTTTGCTTTTTCCTGCTCCTCTTAGCATGATAAAGAAGATTCAAAGAGAGTGAGATGCCAGCTCCTTTCATTCAGTCAGTAGCTTCAATCATTTCTGGACGTTTTTCAATGGCAAAAATCAATGAATATTGTAAATGCACAAACAGTAATTTCTCCGCATTGCAAGGTGCAATTCTGAAATTTTTTGCTTTTTCCTGCTCCTCTTAGCATGATAAAGAAGATTCAAAGAGAGTGAGATGCCAGCTCCTTTCATTCAGTCAGTAGCTTCAAACATTTCTGGTATATGAATAACATGATGTTTTTCAATGGCAAAAATTAATGAATATTGTAAATGCACAAACAGTAATTTCTCCGCATTGCAAGGTGCAATTCTGAAATTTTTTGCTTTTTCCAGCTCCTCTTAGCATGATAAAGAAGATTCAAAGAGAGTGAGATGCCAGCTCCTTTCATTCAGTCAGTAGCTTCAATCATTTCTGGACGTTTTTCAATGGCAAAAATCAATGAATATTGTAAATGCACAAACAGTAATTTCTCCGCATTGCAAGGTGCAATTCTGAAATTTTTTGCTTTATCCTGCTCCTCTTAGCATGATAAAGAAGATTCAAAGAGAGTGAGGTGCCAGCTCCTTTCATTCAGTCAGTAGCTTCAAACATTTCTGGTATATGAATAACATGTTTTTCAATGGCAAAAATCAATGAATATTGTAAATGCACAAACAGTAATTTCTCCGCATTGCAAGGTGCAATTCTGAAATTTTTTGCTTTTTCCTGCTCCTCTTAGCATGATAAAGAAAATTCAAAGAGAGTGAGATGCCAGCTCCTTTCATTCAGTCAGTAGCTTCAATCATTTCTGGACGTTTTTCAATGGCAAAAATCAATGAATATTGTAAATGCACAAACAGTAATTTCTCCGCATTGCAAGGTGCAATTCTGAAATTTTTTGCTTTTTCCTGCTCCTCTTAGCATGATAAAGAAGATTCAAAGAGAGTGAGATGCCAGCTCCTTTCATTCAGTCAGTAGCTTCAATCATTTCTGGACGTTTTTCAATGGCAAAAATCAATGAATATTGTAAATGCACAAACTGTAATTTCTCCGCATTGTAAGGTGCAATTCTGAAATTTTTTGCTTTTTCCTGCTCCTCTTAGCATGATAAAGAAGATTCAAAGAGAGTGAGATGCCAGCTCCTTTCATTCAGTCAGTAGCTTCAATCATTTCTGGACGTTTTTCAATGGCAAAAATCAATGAATATTGTAAATGCACAAACTGTAATTTCTCCGCATTGTAAGGTGCAATTCTGAAATTTTTTGCTTTTTCCTGCTCCTCTTAGCATGATAAAGAAGATTCAAAGAGAGTGAGATGCCAGCTCCTTTCATTCAGTCAGTAGCATCAATCATTTCTGGACGTTTTTCAATGGCAAAAATCAATGAATATTGTAAATGCACAAACAGTAATTTCTCCGCATTGCAAGGTGCAATTCTGAAATTTTTTGCTTTTTCCTGCTCCTCTTAGCATGATAAAGAAGATTCAAAGAGAGTGAGATGCCAGCTCCTTTCATTCAGTCAGTAGCTTCAAACATTTCTGGTATATGAATAACATGATGTTTTTCAATGGCAAAAATCAATGAATATTGGAAATGCACAAACAGTAATTTCTCCGCATTGCAAGGTGCAATTCTGAAATTTTTTGCTTTTTCCTGCTCCTCTTAGCATGATAAAGAAGATTCAAAGAGAGTGAGATGCCAGCTCCTTTCATTCAGTCAGTAGCTTCAAACATTTCTGGTATATGAATAACATGATGTTTTTCAATGGCAAAAATCAATGAATATTGTAAATGCACAAACAGTAATTTCTCCGCATTGCAAGGTGCAAGTCTGAAATTTTTTGCTTTTTCCTGCTCCTCTTAGCATGATAAAGAAGATTCAAAGAGAGTGAGATGCCAGCTACTTTCATTCAGTCAGTAGCTTCAATCATTTCTGGACGTTTTTCAATGGTAAAAATCAATGAATATTGTAAATGCACAAACAGTAATTTCTCCGCATTGCAAGGTGCAATTCTGAAATTTTTTGCTTTTTCCCGCTCCTCTTAGCATGATAAAGAAGATTCAAAGAGAGTGAGATGCCAGCTCCTTTCATTCAGTCAGTAGCTTCAATCATTTCTGGACGTTTTTCAATGGCAAAAATCAATGAATATTGTAAATGCACAAACAGTAATTTCTCCGCATTGCAAGGTGCAATTCTGAAATTTTTTGCTTTTTCCTGCTCCTCTTAGCATGATAAAGAAGATTCAAAGAGAGTGAGATGCCAGCTCCTTTCATTCAGTCAGTAGCTTCAATCATTTCTGGTAAATGAATAACATGATGTTTTTCAATGGCAAAAATCAATGAATTTTGTAAATGCACAAACAGTAATTTCTCCGCATTGCAAGGCGCAATTCTGAAATTGTTTGCTTTTTCCTGCTCCTCTTAGCATGATAAAGAAGATTCAAAGAGAGTGAGATGCCAGCTCCTTTCATTCAGTCAGTAGCTTCAATCATTTCTGGACGTTTTTCAATGGCAAAAATCAATGAATATTGTAAATGCACAAACAGTAATTTCTCCGCATTGCAAGGTGCAATTCTGAAATTTTTTGCTTTTTCCTGCTCCTCTTAGCATGATAAAGAAGATTCAAAGTGAGTGAGATGCCAGCTCCTTTCATTCAGTCAGTAGCTTCAATCATTTCTGGACGTTTTTCAATGGCAAAAATCAATGAATATTGTAAATGTACAAACAGTAATTTCTCCGCATTGCAAGGTGCAATTCTGAAATTTTTTGCTTTTTCCTGCTCCTCTTAGCATGATAAAGAAGATTCAAAGAGAGTGAGATGCCAGCTCCTTTCATTCAGTCAGTAGCTTCAAACATTTCTGGTATATGAATAACATGATGTTTTTCAATGGCAAAAATCAATGAATATTGTAAATGCACAAACAGTAATTTCTCCGCATTGCAAGGTGCAAGTCTGAAATTTTTTGCTTTTTCCTGCTCCTCTTAGCATGATAAAGAAGATTCAAAGAGAGTGAGATGCCAGCTACTTTCATTCAGTCAGTAGCTTCAATCATTTCTGGACGTTTTTCAATGGTAAAAATCAATGAATATTGTAAATGCACAAACAGTAATTTCTCCGCATTGCAAGGTGCAATTCTGAAATTTTTTGCTTTTTCCTGCTCCTCTTAGCATGATAAAGAAGATTCAAAGAGAGTGAGATGCCAGCTCCTTTCATTCAGTCAGTAGCTTCAATCATTTCTGGACGTTTTTCAATGGCAAAAATCAATGAATATTGTAAATGCACAAACAGTAATTTCTTCGCATTGCAAGGTGCAATTCTGAAATGTTTTGCTTTTTCCTGCTCCTCTTAGCATGATAAAGAAGATTCAAAGAGAGTGAGATGCCAGCTCCTTTCATTCAGTCAGTAGCTTCAATCATTTCTGGTAAATGAATAACATGATGTTTTTCAATGGCAAAAATCAATGAATTTTGTAAATGCACAAACAGTAATTTCTCCGCATTGCAAGGCGCAATTCTGAATTTTTTTGCTTTTTCCTGCTCCTCTTAGCATGATAAAGAAGATTCAAAGAGAGTGAGATGCCAGCTCCTTTCATTCAGTCAGTAGCTTCAATCATTTCTGGACGTTTTTCAATGGCAAAAATCAATGAATATTGTAAATGCACAAACAGTAATTTCTCCGCATTGCAAGGTGCAATTCTGAAATTTTTTGCTTTTTCCTGCTCCTCTTAGCATGATAAAGAAGATTCAAAGAGAGTGAGATGCCAGCTCCTTTCATTCAGTCAGTAGCTTCAAACATTTCTGGTATATGAATAACATGATGTTTTTCAATGGCAAAAATCAATGAATATTGTAAATGCACAAACAGTAATTTCTCCGCATTGCAAGGTGCAAGTCTGAAATTTTTTGCTTTTTCCTGCTCCTCTTAGCATGATAAAGAAGATTCAAAGAGAGTGAGATGCCAGCTCCTTTCATTCAGTCAGTAGCTTCAATCATTTCTGGATGTTTTTCAATGGCAAAAGTCAATGAATATTGTAAATGCACAAACTGTAATTTCTTCGCATTGCAAGGTGCAATTCTGAAATTTTTTGCTTTTCCTGCTCCTCTTAGCATGATAAAGAAGATTCATAGAGAGTGAGATGCCAGCTCCTTTCATTCAGTCAGTAGCTTCAATCATTTCTGGACGTTTTTCAATGGCAAAAATCAATGAATATTGTAATTGCACAAACAGTAATTTCTCCGCATTGCAAGGTGCAATTCTGAAATTTTTTGCTTTTTCCTGCTCCTCTTAGCATGATAAAGAAGATTCAAAGAGAGTGAGATGCCAGCTCCTTTCATTCAGTCAGTAGCTTCAAACATTTCTGGTATATGAATAACATGATGTTTTTCAATGGCAAAAATCAATGAATATTGTAAATGCACAAACAGTAATTTCTCCGCATTGCAAGGTGCAATTCTGAAATTTTTTGCTTTTTCCTGCTCCTCTTAGCATGATAAAGAAGATTCAAAGAGAGTGAGATGCCAGCTCCTTTCATTCAGTCAGTAGCTTCAAACATTTCTGGTATATGAAAAACATGTTTTTCAATGGCAAAAATCAATGAATATTGTAAATGCACAAACAGTAATATCTCCACATTGCACGGTGCAATTCTGAAATTTTTAGCTTTTTCCTGTTAATCCTAGCATGATAAAGAAGATTCAAAGAGAGTGAGATGCCAGCTCCTTTCATTCAGTCAGTAGCTTCAAACATTTCTGGTATATGAAAAACATGTTTTTCAATGGCAAAAATCAATGAATATTGTAAATGCACAAACAGTAATATCTCCACATTGCAAGGTGCAATTCTGAAATTTTTTGCTTTTTCCTGTTAATCCTAGCATGATAAAGAAGATTCAAAGAGAGTGAGATGCCAGCTCCTTTCATTCAGTCAGTAGCTTCAAACATTTCTGGTATATGAAAAACATGTTTTTCAATGGCAAAAATCAATGAATATTGTAAATGCACAAACAGTAATATCTCCACATTGCAAGGTGCAATTCTGAAATTTTTTGCTTTTTCCTGCTAATCCTAGCATGATAAAGAAGATTCAAAGAGAGTGAGATGCCAGCTCCTTTCATTCAGTCAGTAGCTTCAAACATTTCTGGTATATGAAAAACATGTTTTTCAATGGCAAAAATCAATGAATATTGTAAATGCACAAACAGTAATATCTCCACATTGCAAGGTGCAATTCTGAAATTTTTTGCTTTTTCCTGCTAATCCTAGCATGATAAAGAAGATTCAAAGAGAGTGAGATGCCAGCTCCTTTCATTCAGTCAGTAGCTTCAAACATTTCTGGTATATGAAAAACATGTTTTTCAATGGCAAAAATCAATGAATATTGTAAATGCACAAACAGTAATATCTCCACATTGCACGGTGCAATTGTGAAATTTTTAGCTTTTTCCTGTTAATCCTAGCATGATAAAGAAGATTCAAAGAGAGTGAGATGCCAGCTCCTTTCATTCAGTCAGTAGCTTCAAACATTTCTGGTATATGAAAAACATGTTTTTCAATGGCAAAAATCAATGAATATTGTAAATGCACAAACAGTAATATCTCCACATTGCACGGTGCAATTCTGAAATTTTTAGCTTTTTCCTGTTAATCCTAGCATGATAAAGAAGATTCAAAGAGAGTGAGATGCCAGCTCCTTTCATTCAGTCAGTAGCTTCAAACATTTCTGGTATATGAAAAACATGTTTTTCAATGGCAAAAATCAATGAATATTGTAAATGCACAAACAGTAATATCTCCACATTGCAAGGTGCAATTCTGAAATTTTTTGCTTTTTCCTGTTAATCCTAGCATGATAAAGAAGATTCAAAGAGAGTGAGATGCCAGCTCCTTTCATTCAGTCAGTAGCTTCAAACATTTCTGGTATATGAAAAACATGTTTTTCAATGGCAAAAATCAATGAATATTGTAAATGCACAAACAGTAATATCTCCACATTGCAAGGTGCAATTCTGAAATTTTTTGCTTTTTCCTGCTAATCCTAGCATGATAAAGAAGATTCAAAGAGAGTGAGATGCCAGCTCCTTTCATTCAGTCAGTAGCTTCAAACATTTCTGGTATATGAAAAACATGTTTTTCAATGGCAAAAATCAATGAATATTGTAAATGCACAAACAGTAATATCTCCACATTGCACGGTGCAATTCTGAAATTTTTAGCTTTTTCCTGTTAATCCTAGCATGATAAAGAAGATTCAAAGAGTGAGATGCCAGCTCCTTTCATTCAGTCAGTAGCTTCAAACATTTCTGGTATATGAAAAACGTTTTTCAATGGCAAAAATCAATGAATATTGTAAATGCACAAACAGTAATATCTCCACATTGCAAGGTGCAATTCTGAAATTTTTTGCTTTTTCCTGCTAATCCTAGCATGATAAAGAAGATTCAAAGAGAGTGAGATGCCAGCTCCTTTCATTCAGTCAGTAGCTTCAAACATTTCTGGTATATGAAAAACATGTTTTTCAATGGCAAAAATCAATGAATATTGTAAATGCACAAACAGTAATATCTCCACATTGCACGGTGCAATTCTGAAATTTTTAGCTTTTTCCTGTTAATCCTAGCATGATAAAGAAGATTCAAAGAGAGTGAGATGCCAGCTCCTTTCATTCAGTCAGTAGCTTCAAACATTTCTGGTATATGAAAAACATGTTTTTCAATGGCAAAAATCAATGAATATTGTAAATGCACAAACAGTAATATCTCCACATTGCAAGGTGCAATTCTGAAATTTTTTGCTTTTTCCTGCTAATCCTAGCATGATAAAGAAGATTCAAAGAGAGTGAGATGCCAGCTCCTTTCATTCAGTCAGTAGCTTCAAACATTTCTGGTATATGAAAAACATGTTTTTCAATGGCAAAAATCAATGAATGTTGTAAATGCACAAACAGTAATATCTCCACATTGCACGGTGCAATTCTGAAATTTTTAGCTTTTTCCTGTTAATCCTAGCATGATAAAGAAGATTCAAAGAGAGTGAGATGCCAGCTCCTTTCATTCAGTCAGTAGCTTCAAACATTTCTGGTATATGAAAAACATGTTTTTCAATGGCAAAAATCAATGAATATTGTAAATGCACAAACAGTAATATCTCCACATTGCAAGGTGCAATTCTGAAATTTTTTGCTTTTTCCTGCTAATCCTAGCATGATAAAGAAGATTCAAAGAGAGTGAGATGCCAGCTCCTTTCATTCAGTCAGTAGCTTCAAACATTTCTGGTATATGAAAAACATGTTTTTCAATGGCAAAAATCAATGAATATTGTAAATGCACAAACAGTAATATCTCCACATTGCACGGTGCAATTCTGAAATTTTTAGCTTTTTCCTGTTAATCCTAGCATGATAAAGAAGATTCAAAGAGAGTGAGATGCCAGCTCCTTTCATTCAGTCAGTAGCTTCAAACATTTCTGGTATATGAAAAACGTTTTTCAATGGCAAAAATCAATGAATATTGTAAATGCACAAACAGTAATATCTCCACATTGCAAGGTGCAATTCTGAAATTTTTTGCTTTTTCCTGCTAATCCTAGCATGATAAAGAAGATTCAAAGAGAGTGAGATGCCAGCTCCTTTCATTCAGTCAGTAGCTTCAAACATTTCTGGTATATGAAAAACATGTTTTTCAATGGCAAAAATCAATGAATATTGTAAATGCACAAACAGTAATATCTCCACATTGCACGGTGCAATTCTGAAATTTTTAGCTTTTTCCTGTTAATCCTAGCATGATAAAGAAGATTCAAAGAGAGTGAGATGCCAGCTCCTTTCATTCAGTCAGTAGCTTCAAACATTTCTGGTATATGAAAAACATGTTTTTCAATGGCAAAAATCAATGAATATTGTAAATGCACAAACAGTAATATCTCCACATTGCAAGGTGCAATTCTGAAATTTTTTGCTTTTTCCTGCTAATCCTAGCATGATAAAGATTCAAAGAGAGTGAGATGCCAGCTCCTTTCATTCAGTAAGTAGCTTCAAACATTTCTGGTATATGAAAAACATGTTTTTCAATGGCAAAAATCAATGAATATTGTAAATGCACAGACAGTAATATCTCCACATTGCACGGTGCAATTCTGAAATTTTTAGCTTTTTCCTGTTAATCCTAGCATGATAAAGAAGATTCAAAGAGAGTGAGATGCCAGCTCCTTTCATTCAGTCAGTAGCTTCAAACATTTCTGGTATATGAAAAACGTTTTTCAATGGCAAAGATCAATGAATATTGTAAATGCACAAACAGTAATATCTCCACATTGCAAGGTGCAATTCTGAAATTTTTTGCTTTTTCCTGCTAATCCTAGCATGATAAAGAAGTTTCAAAGAGAGTGAGATGCCAGCTCCTTTCATTCAGTCAGTAGCTTCAAACATTTCTGGTATATGAAAAACATGTTTTTCAATGGCAAAAATCAATGAATATTGTAAATGCACAAACAGTAATATCTCCACATTGCACGGTGCAATTCTGAAATTTTTAGCTTTTTCCTGTTAATCCTAGCATGATAAAGAAGATTCAAAGAGAGTGAGATGCCAGCTCCTTTCATTCAGTCAGTAGCTTCAAACATTTCTGGTATATGAAAAACATGTTTTTCAATGGCAAAAATCAATGAATATTGTAAATGCACAAACAGTAATATCTCCACATTGCAAGGTGCAATTCTGAAATTTTTTGCTTTTTCCTGCTAATCCTAGCATGATAAAGAAGATTCAAAGAGAGTGAGATGCCAGCTCCTTTCATTCAGTCAGTAGCTTCAAACATTTCTGGTATATGAAAAACATGTTTTTCAATGGCAAAAATCAATGAATGTTGTAAATGCACAAACAGTAATATCTCCACATTGCACGGTGCAATTCTGAAATTTTTAGCTTTTTCCTGTTAATCCTAGCATGATAAAGAAGATTCAAAGAGAGTGAGATGCCAGCTCCTTTCATTCAGTCAGTAGCTTCAAACATTTCTGGTATATGAAAAACATGTTTTTCAATGGCAAAAATCAATGAATATTGTAAATGCACAAACAGTAATATCTCCACATTGCAAGGTGCAATTCTGAAATTTTTTGCTTTTTCCTGCTAATCCTAGCATGATAAAGAAGATTCAAAGAGAGTGAGATGCCAGCTCCTTTCATTCAGTCAGTAGCTTCAAACATTTCTGGTATATGAAAAACATGTTTTTCAATGGCAAAAATCAATGAATATTGTAAATGCACAAACAGTAATATCTCCACATTGCACGGTGCAATTCTGAAATTTTTAGCTTTTTCCTGTTAATCCTAGCATGATAAAGAAGATTCAAAGAGAGTGAGATGCCAGCTCCTTTCATTCAGTCAGTAGCTTCAAACATTTCTGGTATATGAAAAACGTTTTTCAATGGCAAAAATCAATGAATATTGTAAATGCACAAACAGTAATATCTCCACATTGCAAGGTGCAATTCTGAAATTTTTTGCTTTTTCCTGCTAATCCTAGCATGATAAAGAAGATTCAAAGAGAGTGAGATGCCAGCTCCTTTCATTCAGTCAGTAGCTTCAAACATTTCTGGTATATGAAAAACATGTTTTTCAATGGCAAAAATCAATGAATATTGTAAATGCACAAACAGTAATATCTCCACATTGCACGGTGCAATTCTGAAATTTTTAGCTTTTTCCTGTTAATCCTAGCATGATAAAGAAGATTCAAAGAGAGTGAGATGCCAGCTCCTTTCATTCAGTCAGTAGCTTCAAACATTTCTGGTATATGAAAAACATGTTTTTCAATGGCAAAAATCAATGAATATTGTAAATGCACAAACAGTAATATCTCCACATTGCAAGGTGCAATTCTGAAATTTTTTGCTTTTTCCTGCTAATCCTAGCATGATAAAGATTCAAAGAGAGTGAGATGCCAGCTCCTTTCATTCAGTCAGTAGCTTCAAACATTTCTGGTATATGAAAAACATGTTTTTCAATGGCAAAAATCAATGAATATTGTAAATGCACAGACAGTAATATCTCCACATTGCACGGTGCAATTCTGAAATTTTTAGCTTTTTCCTGTTAATCCTAGCATGATAAAGAAGATTCAAAGAGAGTGAGATGCCAGCTCCTTTCATTCAGTCAGTAGCTTCAAACATTTCTGGTATATGAAAAACGTTTTTCAATGGCAAAGATCAATGAATATTGTAAATGCACAAACAGTAATATCTCCACATTGCAAGGTGCAATTCTGAAATTTTTTGCTTTTTCCTGCTAATCCTAGCATGATAAAGAAGATTCAAAGAGAGTGAGATGCCAGCTCCTTTCATTCAGTCAGTAGCTTCAAACATTTCTGGTATATGAAAAACATGTTTTTCAATGGCAAAAATCAATGAATATTGTAAATGCACAAACAGTAATATCTCCACATTGCACGGTGCAATTCTGAAATTTTTAGCTTTTTCCTGTTAATCCTAGCATGATAAAGAAGATTCAAAGAGAGTGAGATGCCAGCTCCTTTCATTCAGTCAGTAGCTTCAAACATTTCTGGTATATGAAAAACATGTTTTTCAATGGCAAAAATCAATGAATATTGTAAATGCACAAACAGTAATATCTCCACATTGCACGGTGCAATTCTGAAATTTTTAGCTTTTTCCTGTTAATCCTAGCATGATAAAGAAGATTCAAAGAGAGTGAGATGCCAGCTCCTTTCATTCAGTCAGTAGCTTCAAACATTTCTGGTATATGAAAAACATGTTTTTCAATGGCAAAAATCAATGAATATTGTAAATGCACAAACAGTAATATCTCCACATTGCAAGGTGCAATTCTGAAATTTTTTGCTTTTTCCTGCTAATCCTAGCATGATAAAGAAGATTCAAAGAGAGTGAGATGCCAGCTCCTTTCATTCAGTCAGTAGCTTCAAACATTTCTGGTATATGAAAAACATGTTTTTCAATGGCAAAAATCAATGAATATTGTAAATGCACAAACAGTAATATCTCCACATTGCAAGGTGCAATTCTGAAATTTTTTGCTTTTTCCTGTTAATCCTAGCATGATAAAGAAGATTCAAAGAGAGTGAGATGCCAGCTCCTTTCATTCAGTCAGTAGCTTCAAACATTTCTGGTATATGAAAAACATGTTTTTCAATGGCAAAAATCAATGAATATTGTAAATGCACAAACAGTAATATCTCCACATTGCACGGTGCAATTCTGAAATTTTTAGCTTTTTCCTGTTAATCCTAGCATGATAAAGAAGATTCAAAGAGAGTGAGATGCCAGCTCCTTTCATTCAGTCAGTAGCTTCAAACATTTCTGGTATATGAAAAACGTTTTTCAATGGCAAAAATCAATGAATATTGTAAATGCACAAACAGTAATATCTCCACATTGCACGGTGCAATTCTGAAATTTTTAGCTTTTTCCTGTTAATCCTAGCATGATAAAGAAGATTCAAAGAGAGTGAGATGCCAGCTCCTTTCATTCAGTCAGTAGCTTCAAACATTTCTGGTATATGAAAAACGTTTTTCAATGGCAAAGATCAATGAATATTGTAAATGCACAAACAGTAATATCTCCACATTGCACGGTGCAATTCTGAAATTTTTAGCTTTTTCCTGTTAATCCTAGCATGATAAAGAAGATTCAAAGAGAGTGAGATGCCAGCTCCTTTCATTCAGTCAGTAGCTTCAAACATTTCTGGTATATGAAAAACATGTTTTTCAATGGCAAAAATCAATGAATATTGTAAATGCACAAACAGTAATATCTCCACATTGCAAGGTGCAATTCTGAAATTTTTTGCTTTTTCCTGCTAATCCTAGCATGATAAAGAAGATTCAAAGAGAGTGAGATGCCAGCTCCTTTCATTCAGTCAGTAGCTTCAAACATTTCTGGTATATGAAAAACATGTTTTTCAATGGCAAAAATCAATGAATGTTGTAAATGCACAAACAGTAATATCTCCACATTGCACGGTGCAATTCTGAAATTTTTAGCTTTTTCCTGTTAATCCTAGCATGATAAAGAAGATTCAAAGAGAGTGAGATGCCAGCTCCTTTCATTCAGTCAGTAGCTTCAAACATTTCTGGTATATGAAAAACATGTTTTTCAATGGCAAAAATCAATGAATATTGTAAATGCACAAACAGTAATATCTCCACATTGCAAGGTGCAATTCTGAAATTTTTTGCTTTTTCCTGCTAATCCTAGCATGATAAAGAAGATTCAAAGAGAGTGAGATGCCAGCTCCTTTCATTCAGTCAGTAGCTTCAAACATTTCTGGTATATGAAAAACATGTTTTTCAATGGCAAAAATCAATGAATATTGTAAATGCACAAACAGTAATATCTCCACATTGCACGGTGCAATTCTGAAATTTTTAGCTTTTTCCTGTTAATCCTAGCATGATAAAGAAGATTCAAAGAGAGTGAGATGCCAGCTCCTTTCATTCAGTCAGTAGCTTCAAACATTTCTGGTATATGAAAAACGTTTTTCAATGGCAAAAATCAATGAATATTGTAAATGCACAAACAGTAATATCTCCACATTGCAAGGTGCAATTCTGAAATTTTTTGCTTTTTCCTGCTAATCCTAGCATGATAAAGAAGATTCAAAGAGAGTGAGATGCCAGCTCCTTTCATTCAGTCAGTAGCTTCAAACATTTCTGGTATATGAAAAACGTTTTTCAATGGCAAAAATCAATGAATATTGTAAATGCACAAACAGTAATATCTCCACATTGCACGGTGCAATTCTGAAATTTTTAGCTTTTTCCTGTTAATCCTAGCATGATAAAGAAGATTCAAAGAGAGTGAGATGCCAGCTCCTTTCATTCAGTCAGTAGCTTCAAACATTTCTGGTATATGAAAAACATGTTTTTCAATGGCAAAAATCAATGAATATTGTAAATGCACAAACAGTAATATCTCCACATTGCAAGGTGCAATTCTGAAATTTTTTGCTTTTTCCTGCTAATCCTAGCATGATAAAGATTCAAAGAGAGTGAGATGCCAGCTCCTTTCATTCAGTCAGTAGCTTCAAACATTTCTGGTATATGAAAAACATGTTTTTCAATGGCAAAAATCAATGAATATTGTAAATGCACAGACAGTAATATCTCCACATTGCACGGTGCAATTCTGAAATTTTTAGCTTTTTCCTGTTAATCCTAGCATGATAAAGAAGATTCAAAGAGAGTGAGATGCCAGCTCCTTTCATTCAGTCAGTAGCTTCAAACATTTCTGGTATATGAAAAACGTTTTTCAATGGCAAAGATCAATGAATATTGTAAATGCACAAACAGTAATATCTCCACATTGCAAGGTGCAATTCTGAAATTTTTTGCTTTTTCCTGCTAATCCTAGCATGATAAAGAAGATTCAAAGAGAGTGAGATGCCAGCTCCTTTCATTCAGTCAGTAGCTTCAAACATTTCTGGTATATGAAAAACATGTTTTTCAATGGCAAAAATCAATGAATATTGTAAATGCACAAACAGTAATATCTCCACATTGCAAGGTGCAATTCTGAAATTTTTTGCTTTTTCCTGCTAATCCTAGCATGATAAAGAAGATTCAAAGAGAGTGAGATGCCAGCTCCTTTCATTCAGTCAGTAGCTTCAAACATTTCTGGTATATGAAAAACATGTTTTTCAATGGCAAAAATCAATGAATATTGTAAATGCACAAACAGTAATATCTCCACATTGCAAGGTGCAATTCTGAAATTTTTTGCTTTTTCCTGTTAATCCTAGCATGATAAAGAAGATTCAAAGAGAGTGAGATGCCAGCTCCTTTCATTCAGTCAGTAGCTTCAAACATTTCTGGTATATGAAAAACATGTTTTTCAATGGCAAAAATCAATGAATATTGTAAATGCACAAACAGTAATATCTCCACATTGCACGGTGCAATTCTGAAATTTTTAGCTTTTTCCTGTTAATCCTAGCATGATAAAGAAGATTCAAAGAGAGTGAGATGCCAGCTCCTTTCATTCAGTCAGTAGCTTCAAACATTTCTGGTATATGAAAAACGTTTTTCAATGGCAAAAATCAATGAATATTGTAAATGCACAAACAGTAATATCTCCACATTGCACGGTGCAATTCTGAAATTTTTAGCTTTTTCCTGTTAATCCTAGCATGATAAAGAAGATTCAAAGAGAGTGAGATGCCAGCTCCTTTCATTCAGTCAGTAGCTTCAAACATTTCTGGTATATGAAAAACATGTTTTTCAATGGCAAAAATCAATGAATATTGTAAATGCACAAACAGTAATATCTCCACATTGCAAGGTGCAATTCTGAAATTTTTTGCTTTTTCCTGCTAATCCTAGCATGATAAAGAAGATTCAAAGAGAGTGAGATGCCAGCTCCTTTCATTCAGTCAGTAGCTTCAAACATTTCTGGTATATGAAAAACATGTTTTTCAATGGCAAAAATCAATGAATGTTGTAAATGCACAAACAGTAATATCTCCACATTGCACGGTGCAATTCTGAAATTTTTAGCTTTTTCCTGTTAATCCTAGCATGATAAAGAAGATTCAAAGAGAGTGAGATGCCAGCTCCTTTCATTCAGTCAGTAGCTTCAAACATTTCTGGTATATGAAAAACATGTTTTTCAATGGCAAAAATCAATGAATATTGTAAATGCACAAACAGTAATATCTCCACATTGCAAGGTGCAATTCTGAAATTTTTTGCTTTTTCCTGCTAATCCTAGCATGATAAAGAAGATTCAAAGAGAGTGAGATGCCAGCTCCTTTCATTCAGTCAGTAGCTTCAAACATTTCTGGTATATGAAAAACATGTTTTTCAATGGCAAAAATCAATGAATATTGTAAATGCACAAACAGTAATATCTCCACATTGCACGGTGCAATTCTGAAATTTTTAGCTTTTTCCTGTTAATCCTAGCATGATAAAGAAGATTCAAAGAGAGTGAGATGCCAGCTCCTTTCATTCAGTCAGTAGCTTCAAACATTTCTGGTATATGAAAAACATGTTTTTCAATGGCAAAAATCAATGAATATTGTAAATGCACAAACAGTAATATCTCCACATTGCACGGTGCAATTCTGAAATTTTTAGCTTTTTCCTGTTAATCCTAGCATGATAAAGAAGATTCAAAGAGAGTGAGATGCCAGCTCCTTTCATTCAGTCAGTAGCTTCAAACATTTCTGGTATATGAAAAACATGTTTTTCAATGGCAAAAATCAATGAATATTGTAAATGCACAAACAGTAATATCTCCACATTGCAAGGTGCAATTCTGAAATTTTTTGCTTTTTCCTGCTAATCCTAGCATGATAAAGAAGATTCAAAGAGAGTGAGATGCCAGCTCCTTTCATTCAGTCAGTAGCTTCAAACATTTCTGGTATATGAAAAACATGTTTTTCAATGGCAAAAATCAATGAATATTGTAAATGCACAAACAGTAATATCTCCACATTGCAAGGTGCAATTCTGAAATTTTTTGCTTTTTCCTGTTAATCCTAGCATGATAAAGAAGATTCAAAGAGAGTGAGATGCCAGCTCCTTTCATTCAGTCAGTAGCTTCAAACATTTCTGGTATATGAAAAACATGTTTTTCAATGGCAAAAATCAATGAATATTGTAAATGCACAAACAGTAATATCTCCACATTGCAAGGTGCAATTCTGAAATTTTTTGCTTTTTCCTGCTAATCCTAGCATGATAAAGATTCAAAGAGAGTGAGATGCCAGCTCCTTTCATTCAGTCAGTAGCTTCAAACATTTCTGGTATATGAAAAACATGTTTTTCAATGGCAAAAATCAATGAATATTGTAAATGCACAGACAGTAATATCTCCACATTGCACGGTGCAATTCTGAAATTTTTAGCTTTTTCCTGTTAATCCTAGCATGATAAAGAAGATTCAAAGAGAGTGAGATGCCAGCTCCTTTCATTCAGTCAGTAGCTTCAAACATTTCTGGTATATGAAAAACGTTTTTCAATGGCAAAGATCAATGAATATTGTAAATGCACAAACAGTAATATCTCCACATTGCAAGGTGCAATTCTGAAATTTTTTGCTTTTTCCTGCTAATCCTAGCATGATAAAGAAGATTCAAAGAGAGTGAGATGCCAGCTCCTTTCATTCAGTCAGTAGCTTCAAACATTTCTGGTATATGAAAAACATGTTTTTCAATGGCAAAAATCAATGAATATTGTAAATGCACAAACAGTAATATCTCCACATTGCACGGTGCAATTCTGAAATTTTTAGCTTTTTCCTGTTAATCCTAGCATGATAAAGAAGATTCAAAGAGAGTGAGATGCCAGCTCCTTTCATTCAGTCAGTAGCTTCAAACATTTCTGGTATATGAAAAACATGTTTTTCAATGGCAAAAATCAATGAATATTGTAAATGCACAAACAGTAATATCTCCACATTGCAAGGTGCAATTCTGAAATTTTTTGCTTTTTCCTGCTAATCCTAGCATGATAAAGAAGATTCAAAGAGAGTGAGATGCCAGCTCCTTTCATTCAGTCAGTAGCTTCAAACATTTCTGGTATATGAAAAACATGTTTTTCAATGGCAAAAATCAATGAATATTGTAAATGCACAAACAGTAATATCTCCACATTGCAAGGTGCAATTCTGAAATTTTTTGCTTTTTCCTGTTAATCCTAGCATGATAAAGAAGATTCAAAGAGAGTGAGATGCCAGCTCCTTTCATTCAGTCAGTAGCTTCAAACATTTCTGGTATATGAAAAACATGTTTTTCAATGGCAAAAATCAATGAATATTGTAAATGCACAAACAGTAATATCTCCACATTGCACGGTGCAATTCTGAAATTTTTAGCTTTTTCCTGTTAATCCTAGCATGATAAAGAAGATTCAAAGAGAGTGAGATGCCAGCTCCTTTCATTCAGTCAGTAGCTTCAAACATTTCTGGTATATGAAAAACGTTTTTCAATGGCAAAAATCAATGAATATTGTAAATGCACAAACAGTAATATCTCCACATTGCACGGTGCAATTCTGAAATTTTTAGCTTTTTCCTGTTAATCCTAGCATGATAAAGAAGATTCAAAGAGAGTGAGATGCCAGCTCCTTTCATTCAGTCAGTAGCTTCAAACATTTCTGGTATATGAAAAACGTTTTTCAATGGCAAAGATCAATGAATATTGTAAATGCACAAACAGTAATATCTCCACATTGCAAGGTGCAATTCTGAAATTTTTTGCTTTTTCCTGCTAATCCTAGCATGATAAAGAAGATTCAAAGAGAGTGAGATGCCAGCTCCTTTCATTCAGTCAGTAGCTTCAAACATTTCTGGTATATGAAAAACATGTTTTTCAATGGCAAAAATCAATGAATATTGTAAATGCACAAACAGTAATATCTCCACATTGCACGGTGCAATTCTGAAATTTTTAGCTTTTTCCTGTTAATCCTAGCATGATAAAGAAGATTCAAAGAGAGTGAGATGCCAGCTCCTTTCATTCAGTCAGTAGCTTCAAACATTTCTGGTATATGAAAAACATGTTTTTCAATGGCAAAAATCAATGAATATTGTAAATGCACAAACAGTAATATCTCCACATTGCAAGGTGCAATTCTGAAATTTTTTGCTTTTTCCTGCTAATCCTAGCATGATAAAGAAGATTCAAAGAGAGTGAGATGCCAGCTCCTTTCATTCAGTCAGTAGCTTCAAACATTTCTGGTATATGAAAAACATGTTTTTCAATGGCAAAAATCAATGAATGTTGTAAATGCACAAACAGTAATATCTCCACATTGCAAGGTGCAATTCTGAAATTTTTTGCTTTTTCCTGCTAATCCTAGCATGATAAAGAAGATTCAAAGAGAGTGAGATGCCAGCTCCTTTCATTCAGTCAGTAGCTTCAAACATTTCTGGTATATGAAAAACGTTTTTCAATGGCAAAAATCAATGAATATTGTAAATGCACAAACAGTAATATCTCCACATTGCACGGTGCAATTCTGAAATTTTTAGCTTTTTCCTGTTAATCCTAGCATGATAAAGAAGATTCAAAGAGAGTGAGATGCCAGCTCCTTTCATTCAGTCAGTAGCTTCAAACATTTCTGGTATATGAAAAACGTTTTTCAATGGCAAAGATCAATGAATATTGTAAATGCACAAACAGTAATATCTCCACATTGCAAGGTGCAATTCTGAAATTTTTTGCTTTTTCCTGCTAATCCTAGCATGATAAAGAAGATTCAAAGAGAGTGAGATGCCAGCTCCTTTCATTCAGTCAGTAGCTTCAAACATTTCTGGTATATGAAAAACATGTTTTTCAATGGCAAAAATCAATGAATATTGTAAATGCACAAACAGTAATATCTCCACATTGCACGGTGCAATTCTGAAATTTTTAGCTTTTTCCTGTTAATCCTAGCATGATAAAGAAGATTCAAAGAGAGTGAGATGCCAGCTCCTTTCATTCAGTCAGTAGCTTCAAACATTTCTGGTATATGAAAAACATGTTTTTCAATGGCAAAAATCAATGAATATTGTAAATGCACAAACAGTAATATCTCCACATTGCAAGGTGCAATTCTGAAATTTTTTGCTTTTTCCTGCTAATCCTAGCATGATAAAGAAGATTCAAAGAGAGTGAGATGCCAGCTCCTTTCATTCAGTCAGTAGCTTCAAACATTTCTGGTATATGAAAAACATGTTTTTCAATGGCAAAAATCAATGAATGTTGTAAATGCACAAACAGTAATATCTCCACATTGCAAGGTGCAATTCTGAAATTTTTTGCTTTTTCCTGCTAATCCTAGCATGATAAAGAAGATTCAAAGAGAGTGAGATGCCAGCTCCTTTCATTCAGTCAGTAGCTTCAAACATTTCTGGTATATGAAAAACATGTTTTTCAATGGCAAAAATCAATGAATATTGTAAATGCACAAACAGTAATATCTCCACATTGCACGGTGCAATTCTGAAATTTTTAGCTTTTTCCTGTTAATCCTAGCATGATAAAGAAGATTCAAAGAGAGTGAGATGCCAGCTCCTTTCATTCAGTCAGTAGCTTCAAACATTTCTGGTATATGAAAAACGTTTTTCAATGGCAAAAATCAATGAATATTGTAAATGCACAAACAGTAATATCTCCACATTGCAAGGTGCAATTCTGAAATTTTTTGCTTTTTCCTGCTAATCCTAGCATGATAAAGAAGATTCAAAGAGAGTGAGATGCCAGCTCCTTTCATTCAGTCAGTAGCTTCAAACATTTCTGGTATATGAAAAACGTTTTTCAATGGCAAAAATCAATGAATATTGTAAATGCACAAACAGTAATATCTCCACATTGCACGGTGCAATTCTGAAATTTTTAGCTTTTTCCTGTTAATCCTAGCATGATAAAGAAGATTCAAAGAGAGTGAGATGCCAGCTCCTTTCATTCAGTCAGTAGCTTCAAACATTTCTGGTATATGAAAAACATGTTTTTCAATGGCAAAAATCAATGAATATTGTAAATGCACAAACAGTAATATCTCCACATTGCAAGGTGCAATTCTGAAATTTTTTGCTTTTTCCTGCTAATCCTAGCATGATAAAGAAGATTCAAAGAGAGTGAGATGCCAGCTCCTTTCATTCAGTCAGTAGCTTCAAACATTTCTGGTATATGAAAAACATGTTTTTCAATGGCAAAAATCAATGAATATTGTAAATGCACAAACAGTAATATCTCCACATTGCAAGGTGCAATTCTGAAATTTTTTGCTTTTTCCTGCTAATCCTAGCATGATAAAGAAGATTCAAAGAGAGTGAGATGCCAGCTCCTTTCATTCAGTCAGTAGCTTCAAACATTTCTGGTATATGAAAAACATGTTTTTCAATGGCAAAAATCAATGAATATTGTAAATGCACAAACAGTAATATC
Organism: Phyllobates terribilis; assembly: GCF_046119375.1. NCBI lineage: Eukaryota > Metazoa > Chordata > Amphibia > Anura > Dendrobatidae > Phyllobates > Phyllobates terribilis. The sequence goes on from NW_027364408.1 coordinate 222,655, forward strand.
TCCACATTGCAAGGTGCAATTCTGAAATTTTTTGCTTTTTCCTGTTAATCCTAGCATGATAAAGAAGATTCAAAGAGAGTGAGATGCCAGCTCCTTTCATTCAGTCAGTAGCTTCAAACATTTCTGGTATATGAAAAACATGTTTTTCAATGGCAAAAATCAATGAATATTGTAAATGCACAAACAGTAATATCTCCACATTGCACGGTGCAATTCTGAAATTTTTAGCTTTTTCCTGTTAATCCTAGCATGATAAAGAAGATTCAAAGAGAGTGAGATGCCAGCTCCTTTCATTCAGTCAGTAGCTTCAAACATTTCTGGTATATGAAAAACGTTTTTCAATGGCAAAAATCAATGAATATTGTAAATGCACAAACAGTAATATCTCCACATTGCACGGTGCAATTCTGAAATTTTTAGCTTTTTCCTGTTAATCCTAGCATGATAAAGAAGATTCAAAGAGAGTGAGATGCCAGCTCCTTTCATTCAGTCAGTAGCTTCAAACATTTCTGGTATATGAAAAACGTTTTTCAATGGCAAAGATCAATGAATATTGTAAATGCACAAACAGTAATATCTCCACATTGCAAGGTGCAATTCTGAAATTTTTTGCTTTTTCCTGCTAATCCTAGCATGATAAAGAAGATTCAAAGAGAGTGAGATGCCAGCTCCTTTCATTCAGTCAGTAGCTTCAAACATTTCTGGTATATGAAAAACATGTTTTTCAATGGCAAAAATCAATGAATATTGTAAATGCACAAACAGTAATATCTCCACATTGCACGGTGCAATTCTGAAATTTTTAGCTTTTTCCTGTTAATCCTAGCATGATAAAGAAGATTCAAAGAGAGTGAGATGCCAGCTCCTTTCATTCAGTCAGTAGCTTCAAACATTTCTGGTATATGAAAAACATGTTTTTCAATGGCAAAAATCAATGAATATTGTAAATGCACAAACAGTAATATCTCCACATTGCAAGGTGCAATTCTGAAATTTTTTGCTTTTTCCTGCTAATCCTAGCATGATAAAGAAGATTCAAAGAGAGTGAGATGCCAGCTCCTTTCATTCAGTCAGTAGCTTCAAACATTTCTGGTATATGAAAAACATGTTTTTCAATGGCAAAAATCAATGAATGTTGTAAATGCACAAACAGTAATATCTCCACATTGCACGGTGCAATTCTGAAATTTTTAGCTTTTTCCTGTTAATCCTAGCATGATAAAGAAGATTCAAAGAGAGTGAGATGCCAGCTCCTTTCATTCAGTCAGTAGCTTCAAACATTTCTGGTATATGAAAAACATGTTTTTCAATGGCAAAAATCAATGAATATTGTAAATGCACAAACAGTAATATCTCCACATTGCAAGGTGCAATTCTGAAATTTTTTGCTTTTTCCTGCTAATCCTAGCATGATAAAGAAGATTCAAAGAGAGTGAGATGCCAGCTCCTTTCATTCAGTCAGTAGCTTCAAACATTTCTGGTATATGAAAAACATGTTTTTCAATGGCAAAAATCAATGAATATTGTAAATGCACAAACAGTAATATCTCCACATTGCACGGTGCAATTCTGAAATTTTTAGCTTTTTCCTGTTAATCCTAGCATGATAAAGAAGATTCAAAGAGAGTGAGATGCCAGCTCCTTTCATTCAGTCAGTAGCTTCAAACATTTCTGGTATATGAAAAACGTTTTTCAATGGCAAAAATCAATGAATATTGTAAATGCACAAACAGTAATATCTCCACATTGCAAGGTGCAATTCTGAAATTTTTTGCTTTTTCCTGCTAATCCTAGCATGATAAAGAAGATTCAAAGAGAGTGAGATGCCAGCTCCTTTCATTCAGTCAGTAGCTTCAAACATTTCTGGTATATGAAAAACGTTTTTCAATGGCAAAAATCAATGAATATTGTAAATGCACAAACAGTAATATCTCCACATTGCACGGTGCAATTCTGAAATTTTTAGCTTTTTCCTGTTAATCCTAGCATGATAAAGAAGATTCAAAGAGAGTGAGATGCCAGCTCCTTTCATTCAGTCAGTAGCTTCAAACATTTCTGGTATATGAAAAACATGTTTTTCAATGGCAAAAATCAATGAATATTGTAAATGCACAAACAGTAATATCTCCACATTGCAAGGTGCAATTCTGAAATTTTTTGCTTTTTCCTGCTAATCCTAGCATGATAAAGATTCAAAGAGAGTGAGATGCCAGCTCCTTTCATTCAGTCAGTAGCTTCAAACATTTCTGGTATATGAAAAACATGTTTTTCAATGGCAAAAATCAATGAATATTGTAAATGCACAGACAGTAATATCTCCACATTGCACGGTGCAATTCTGAAATTTTTAGCTTTTTCCTGTTAATCCTAGCATGATAAAGAAGATTCAAAGAGAGTGAGATGCCAGCTCCTTTCATTCAGTCAGTAGCTTCAAACATTTCTGGTATATGAAAAACGTTTTTCAATGGCAAAGATCAATGAATATTGTAAATGCACAAACAGTAATATCTCCACATTGCAAGGTGCAATTCTGAAATTTTTTGCTTTTTCCTGCTAATCCTAGCATGATAAAGAAGATTCAAAGAGAGTGAGATGCCAGCTCCTTTCATTCAGTCAGTAGCTTCAAACATTTCTGGTATATGAAAAACATGTTTTTCAATGGCAAAAATCAATGAATATTGTAAATGCACAAACAGTAATATCTCCACATTGCACGGTGCAATTCTGAAATTTTTAGCTTTTTCCTGTTAATCCTAGCATGATAAAGAAGATTCAAAGAGAGTGAGATGCCAGCTCCTTTCATTCAGTCAGTAGCTTCAAACATTTCTGGTATATGAAAAACATGTTTTTCAATGGCAAAAATCAATGAATATTGTAAATGCACAAACAGTAATATCTCCACATTGCAAGGTGCAATTCTGAAATTTTTTGCTTTTTCCTGCTAATCCTAGCATGATAAAGAAGATTCAAAGAGAGTGAGATGCCAGCTCCTTTCATTCAGTCAGTAGCTTCAAACATTTCTGGTATATGAAAAACATGTTTTTCAATGGCAAAAATCAATGAATATTGTAAATGCACAAACAGTAATATCTCCACATTGCAAGGTGCAATTCTGAAATTTTTTGCTTTTTCCTGTTAATCCTAGCATGATAAAGAAGATTCAAAGAGAGTGAGATGCCAGCTCCTTTCATTCAGTCAGTAGCTTCAAACATTTCTGGTATATGAAAAACATGTTTTTCAATGGCAAAAATCAATGAATATTGTAAATGCACAAACAGTAATATCTCCACATTGCACGGTGCAATTCTGAAATTTTTAGCTTTTTCCTGTTAATCCTAGCATGATAAAGAAGATTCAAAGAGAGTGAGATGCCAGCTCCTTTCATTCAATCAGTAGCTTCAAACATTTCTGGTATATGAAAAACGTTTTTCAATGGCAAAAATCAATGAATATTGTAAATGCACAAACAGTAATATCTCCACATTGCACGGTGCAATTCTGAAATTTTTAGCTTTTTCCTGTTAATCCTAGCATGATAAAGAAGATTCAAAGAGAGTGAGATGCCAGCTCCTTTCATTCAGTCAGTAGCTTCAAACATTTCTGGTATATGAAAAACATGTTTTTCAATGGCAAAAATCAATGAATATTGTAAATGCACAAACAGTAATATCTCCACATTGCAAGGTGCAATTCTGAAATTTTTTGCTTTTTCCTGCTAATCCTAGCATGATAAAGAAGATTCAAAGAGAGTGAGATGCCAGCTCCTTTCATTCAGTCAGTAGCTTCAAACATTTCTGGTATATGAAAAACATGTTTTTCAATGGCAAAAATCAATGAATGTTGTAAATGCACAAACAGTAATATCTCCACATTGCACGGTGCAATTCTGAAATTTTTAGCTTTTTCCTGTTAATCCTAGCATGATAAAGAAGATTCAAAGAGAGTGAGATGCCAGCTCCTTTCATTCAGTCAGTAGCTTCAAACATTTCTGGTATATGAAAAACATGTTTTTCAATGGCAAAAATCAATGAATATTGTAAATGCACAAACAGTAATATCTCCACATTGCAAGGTGCAATTCTGAAATTTTTTGCTTTTTCCTGCTAATCCTAGCATGATAAAGAAGATTCAAAGAGAGTGAGATGCCAGCTCCTTTCATTCAGTCAGTAGCTTCAAACATTTCTGGTATATGAAAAACATGTTTTTCAATGGCAAAAATCAATGAATATTGTAAATGCACAAACAGTAATATCTCCACATTGCACGGTGCAATTCTGAAATTTTTAGCTTTTTCCTGTTAATCCTAGCATGATAAAGAAGATTCAAAGAGAGTGAGATGCCAGCTCCTTTCATTCAGTCAGTAGCTTCAAACATTTCTGGTATATGAAAAACATGTTTTTCAATGGCAAAAATCAATGAATATTGTAAATGCACAAACAGTAATATCTCCACATTGCACGGTGCAATTCTGAAATTTTTAGCTTTTTCCTGTTAATCCTAGCATGATAAAGAAGATTCAAAGAGAGTGAGATGCCAGCTCCTTTCATTCAGTCAGTAGCTTCAAACATTTCTGGTATATGAAAAACATGTTTTTCAATGGCAAAAATCAATGAATATTGTAAATGCACAAACAGTAATATCTCCACATTGCAAGGTGCAATTCTGAAATTTTTTGCTTTTTCCTGCTAATCCTAGCATGATAAAGAAGATTCAAAGAGAGTGAGATGCCAGCTCCTTTCATTCAGTCAGTAGCTTCAAACATTTCTGGTATATGAAAAACATGTTTTTCAATGGCAAAAATCAATGAATATTGTAAATGCACAAACAGTAATATCTCCACATTGCAAGGTGCAATTCTGAAATTTTTTGCTTTTTCCTGTTAATCCTAGCATGATAAAGAAGATTCAAAGAGAGTGAGATGCCAGCTCCTTTCATTCAGTCAGTAGCTTCAAACATTTCTGGTATATGAAAAACATGTTTTTCAATGGCAAAAATCAATGAATATTGTAAATGCACAAACAGTAATATCTCCACATTGCAAGGTGCAATTCTGAAATTTTTTGCTTTTTCCTGCTAATCCTAGCATGATAAAGAAGATTCAAAGAGAGTGAGATGCCAGCTCCTTTCATTCAGTCAGTAGCTTCAAACATTTCTGGTATATGAAAAACATGTTTTTCAATGGCAAAAATCAATGAATATTGTAAATGCACAAACAGTAATATCTCCACATTGCACGGTGCAATTCTGAAATTTTTAGCTTTTTCCTGTTAATCCTAGCATGATAAAGAAGATTCAAAGAGTGAGATGCCAGCTCCTTTCATTCAGTCAGTAGCTTCAAACATTTCTGGTATATGAAAAACATGTTTTTCAATGGCAAAAATCAATGAATATTGTAAATGCACAAACAGTAATATCTCCACATTGCAAGGTGCAATTCTGAAATTTTTTGCTTTTTCCTGCTAATCCTAGCATGATAAAGAAGATTCAAAGAGAGTGAGATGCCAGCTCCTTTCATTCAGTCAGTAGCTTCAAACATTTCTGGTATATGAAAAACATGTTTTTCAATGGCAAAAATCAATGAATATTGTAAATGCACAAACAGTAATATCTCCACATTGCACGGTGCAATTCTGAAATTTTTAGCTTTTTCCTGTTAATCCTAGCATGATAAAGAAGATTCAAAGAGAGTGAGATGCCAGCTCCTTTCATTCAGTCAGTAGCTTCAAACATTTCTGGTATATGAAAAACATGTTTTTCAATGGCAAAAATCAATGAATATTGTAAATGCACAAACAGTAATATCTCCACATTGCAAGGTGCAATTCTGAAATTTTTTGCTTTTTCCTGCTAATCCTAGCATGATAAAGAAGATTCAAAGAGAGTGAGATGCCAGCTCCTTTCATTCAGTCAGTAGCTTCAAACATTTCTGGTATATGAAAAACATGTTTTTCAATGGCAAAAATCAATGAATGTTGTAAATGCACAAACAGTAATATCTCCACATTGCACGGTGCAATTCTGAAATTTTTAGCTTTTTCCTGTTAATCCTAGCATGATAAAGAAGATTCAAAGAGAGTGAGATGCCAGCTCCTTTCATTCAGTCAGTAGCTTCAAACATTTCTGGTATATGAAAAACATGTTTTTCAATGGCAAAAATCAATGAATATTGTAAATGCACAAACAGTAATATCTCCACATTGCAAGGTGCAATTCTGAAATTTTTTGCTTTTTCCTGCTAATCCTAGCATGATAAAGAAGATTCAAAGAGAGTGAGATGCCAGCTCCTTTCATTCAGTCAGTAGCTTCAAACATTTCTGGTATATGAAAAACATGTTTTTCAATGGCAAAAATCAATGAATATTGTAAATGCACAAACAGTAATATCTCCACATTGCACGGTGCAATTCTGAAATTTTTAGCTTTTTCCTGTTAATCCTAGCATGATAAAGAAGATTCAAAGAGAGTGAGATGCCAGCTCCTTTCATTCAGTCAGTAGCTTCAAACATTTCTGGTATATGAAAAACGTTTTTCAATGGCAAAAATCAATGAATATTGTAAATGCACAAACAGTAATATCTCCACATTGCAAGGTGCAATTCTGAAATTTTTTGCTTTTTCCTGCTAATCCTAGCATGATAAAGAAGATTCAAAGAGAGTGAGATGCCAGCTCCTTTCATTCAGTCAGTAGCTTCAAACATTTCTGGTATATGAAAAACATGTTTTTCAATGGCAAAAATCAATGAATATTGTAAATGCACAAACAGTAATATCTCCACATTGCACGGTGCAATTCTGAAATTTTTAGCTTTTTCCTGTTAATCCTAGCATGATAAAGATTCAAAGAGAGTGAGATGCCAGCTCCTTTCATTCAGTCAGTAGCTTCAAACATTTCTGGTATATGAAAAACATGTTTTTCAATGGCAAAAATCAATGAATATTGTAAATGCACAAACAGTAATATCTCCACATTGCAAGGTGCAATTCTGAAATTTTTTGCTTTTTCCTGCTAATCCTAGCATGATAAAGATTCAAAGAGAGTGAGATGCCAGCTCCTTTCATTCAGTCAGTAGCTTCAAACATTTCTGGTATATGAAAAACATGTTTTTCAATGGCAAAAATCAATGAATATTGTAAATGCACAGACAGTAATATCTCCACATTGCACGGTGCAATTCTGAAATTTTTAGCTTTTTCCTGTTAATCCTAGCATGATAAAGAAGATTCAAAGAGAGTGAGATGCCGGCTCCTTTCATTCAGTCAGTAGCTTCAAACATTTCTGGTATATGAAAAACGTTTTTCAATGGCAAAGATCAATGAATATTGTAAATGCACAAACAGTAATATCTCCACATTGCAAGGTGCAATTCTGAAATTTTTTGCTTTTTCCTGCTAATCCTAGCATGATAAAGAAGATTCAAAGAGAGTGAGATGCCAGCTCCTTTCATTCAGTCAGTAGCTTCAAACATTTCTGGTATATGAAAAACATGTTTTTCAATGGCAAAAATCAATGAATATTGTAAATGCACAAACAGTAATATCTCCACATTGCACGGTGCAATTCTGAAATTTTTAGCTTTTTCCTGTTAATCCTAGCATGATAAAGAAGATTCAAAGAGAGTGAGATGCCAGCTCCTTTCATTCAGTCAGTAGCTTCAAACATTTCTGGTATATGAAAAACATGTTTTTCAATGGCAAAAATCAATGAATATTGTAAATGCACAGACAGTAATATCTCCACATTGCACGGTGCAATTCTGAAATTTTTAGCTTTTTCCTGTTAATCCTAGCATGATAAAGAAGATTCAAAGAGAGTGAGATGCCAGCTCCTTTCATTCAGTCAGTAGCTTCAAACATTTCTGGTATATGAAAAACGTTTTTCAATGGCAAAGATCAATGAATATTGTAAATGCACAAACAGTAATATCTCCACATTGCAAGGTGCAATTCTGAAATTTTTTGCTTTTTCCTGCTAATCCTAGCATGATAAAGAAGATTCAAAGAGAGTGAGATGCCAGCTCCTTTCATTCAGTCAGTAGCTTCAAACATTTCTGGTATATGAAAAACATGTTTTTCAATGGCAAAAATCAATGAATATTGTAAATGCACAAACAGTAATATCTCCACATTGCACGGTGCAATTCTGAAATTTTTAGCTTTTTCCTGTTAATCCTAGCATGATAAAGAAGATTCAAAGAGAGTGAGATGCCAGCTCCTTTCATTCAGTCAGTAGCTTCAAACATTTCTGGTATATGAAAAACATGTTTTTCAATGGCAAAAATCAATGAATATTGTAAATGCACAAACAGTAATATCTCCACATTGCAAGGTGCAATTCTGAAATTTTTTGCTTTTTCCTGCTAATCCTAGCATGATAAAGAAGATTCAAAGAGAGTGAGATGCCAGCTCCTTTCATTCAGTCAGTAGCTTCAAACATTTCTGGTATATGAAAAACATGTTTTTCAATGGCAAAAATCAATGAATATTGTAAATGCACAAACAGTAATATCTCCACATTGCAAGGTGCAATTCTGAAATTTTTTGCTTTTTCCTGTTAATCCTAGCATGATAAAGAAGATTCAAAGAGAGTGAGATGCCAGCTCCTTTCATTCAGTCAGTAGCTTCAAACATTTCTGGTATATGAAAAACATGTTTTTCAATGGCAAAAATCAATGAATATTGTAAATGCACAAACAGTAATATCTCCACATTGCAAGGTGCAATTCTGAAATTTTTTGCTTTTTCCTGCTAATCCTAGCATGATAAAGAAGATTCAAAGAGAGTGAGATGCCAGCTCCTTTCATTCAGTCAGTAGCTTCAAACATTTCTGGTATATGAAAAACATGTTTTTCAATGGCAAAAATCAATGAATATTGTAAATGCACAAACAGTAATATCTCCACATTGCACGGTGCAATTCTGAAATTTTTAGCTTTTTCCTGTTAATCCTAGCATGATAAAGAAGATTCAAAGAGAGTGAGATGCCAGCTCCTTTCATTCAGTCAGTAGCTTCAAACATTTCTGGTATATGAAAAACGTTTTTCAATGGCAAAAATCAATGAATATTGTAAATGCACAAACAGTAATATCTCCACATTGCACGGTGCAATTCTGAAATTTTTAGCTTTTTCCTGTTAATCCTAGCATGATAAAGAAGATTCAAAGAGAGTGAGATGCCAGCTCCTTTCATTCAGTCAGTAGCTTCAAACATTTCTGGTATATGAAAAACATGTTTTTCAATGGCAAAAATCAATGAATATTGTAAATGCACAAACAGTAATATCTCCACATTGCAAGGTGCAATTCTGAAATTTTTTGCTTTTTCCTGCTAATCCTAGCATGATAAAGAAGATTCAAAGAGAGTGAGATGCCAGCTCCTTTCATTCAGTCAGTAGCTTCAAACATTTCTGGTATATGAAAAACATGTTTTTCAATGGCAAAAATCAATGAATGTTGTAAATGCACAAACAGTAATATCTCCACATTGCACGGTGCAATTCTGAAATTTTTAGCTTTTTCCTGTTAATCCTAGCATGATAAAGAAGATTCAAAGAGAGTGAGATGCCAGCTCCTTTCATTCAGTCAGTAGCTTCAAACATTTCTGGTATATGAAAAACATGTTTTTCAATGGCAAAAATCAATGAATATTGTAAATGCACAAACAGTAATATCTCCACATTGCAAGGTGCAATTCTGAAATTTTTTGCTTTTTCCTGCTAATCCTAGCATGATAAAGAAGATTCAAAGAGAGTGAGATGCCAGCTCCTTTCATTCAGTCAGTAGCTTCAAACATTTCTGGTATATGAAAAACATGTTTTTCAATGGCAAAAATCAATGAATATTGTAAATGCACAAACAGTAATATCTCCACATTGCACGGTGCAATTCTGAAATTTTTAGCTTTTTCCTGTTAATCCTAGCATGATAAAGAAGATTCAAAGAGAGTGAGATGCCAGCTCCTTTCATTCAGTCAGTAGCTTCAAACATTTCTGGTATATGAAAAACATGTTTTTCAATGGCAAAAATCAATGAATATTGTAAATGCACAAACAGTAATATCTCCACATTGCACGGTGCAATTCTGAAATTTTTAGCTTTTTCCTGTTAATCCTAGCATGATAAAGAAGATTCAAAGAGAGTGAGATGCCAGCTCCTTTCATTCAGTCAGTAGCTTCAAACATTTCTGGTATATGAAAAACATGTTTTTCAATGGCAAAAATCAATGAATATTGTAAATGCACAAACAGTAATATCTCCACATTGCAAGGTGCAATTCTGAAATTTTTTGCTTTTTCCTGCTAATCCTAGCATGATAAAGAAGATTCAAAGAGAGTGAGATGCCAGCTCCTTTCATTCAGTCAGTAGCTTCAAACATTTCTGGTATATGAAAAACATGTTTTTCAATGGCAAAAATCAATGAATATTGTAAATGCACAAACAGTAATATCTCCACATTGCAAGGTGCAATTCTGAAATTTTTTGCTTTTTCCTGTTAATCCTAGCATGATAAAGAAGATTCAAAGAGAGTGAGATGCCAGCTCCTTTCATTCAGTCAGTAGCTTCAAACATTTCTGGTATATGAAAAACATGTTTTTCAATGGCAAAAATCAATGAATATTGTAAATGCACAAACAGTAATATCTCCACATTGCAAGGTGCAATTCTGAAATTTTTTGCTTTTTCCTGCTAATCCTAGCATGATAAAGAAGATTCAAAGAGAGTGAGATGCCAGCTCCTTTCATTCAGTCAGTAGCTTCAAACATTTCTGGTATATGAAAAACATGTTTTTCAATGGCAAAAATCAATGAATATTGTAAATGCACAAACAGTAATATCTCCACATTGCACGGTGATATTCTGAAATTTTTAGCTTTTTCCTGTTAATCCTAGCATGATAAAGAAGATTCAAAGAGAGTGAGATGCCAGCTCCTTTCATTCAGTCAGTAGCTTCAAACATTTCTGGTATATGAAAAACGTTTTTCAATGGCAAAAATCAATGAATATTGTAAATGCACAAACAGTAATATCTCCACATTGCAAGGTGCAATTCTGAAATTTTTTGCTTTTTCCTGCTAATCCTAGCATGATAAAGAAGATTCAAAGAGAGTGAGATGCCAGCTCCTTTCATTCAGTCAGTAGCTTCAAACATTTCTGGTATATGAAAAACATGTTTTTCAATGGCAAAAATCAATGAATATTGTAAATGCACAAACAGTAATATCTCCACATTGCAAGGTGCAATTCTGAAATTTTTTGCTTTTTCCTGCTAATCCTAGCATGATAAAGAAGATTCAAAGAGAGTGAGATGCCAGCTCCTTTCATTCAGTCAGTAGCTTCAAACATTTCTGGTATATGAAAAACATGTTTTTCAATGGCAAAAATCAATGAATATTGTAAATGCACAAACAGTAATATCTCCACATTGCAAGGTGCAATTCTGAAATTTTTTGCTTTTTCCTGCTAATCCTAGCATGATAAAGAAGATTCAAAGAGAGTGAGATGCCAGCTCCTTTCATTCAGTCAGTAGCTTCAAACATTTCTGGTATATGAAAAACATGTTTTTCAATGGCAAAAATCAATGAATGTTGTAAATGCACAAACAGTAATATCTCCACATTGCACGGTGCAATTCTGAAATTTTTAGCTTTTTCCTGTTAATCCTAGCATGATAAAGAAGATTCAAAGAGAGTGAGATGCCAGCTCCTTTCATTCAGTCAGTAGCTTCAAACATTTCTGGTATATGAAAAACATGTTTTTCAATGGCAAAAATCAATGAATATTGTAAATGCACAAACAGTAATATCTCCACATTGCAAGGTGCAATTCTGAAATTTTTTGCTTTTTCCTGCTAATCCTAGCATGATAAAGAAGATTCAAAGAGAGTGAGATGCCAGCTCCTTTCATTCAGTCAGTAGCTTCAAACATTTCTGGTATATGAAAAACATGTTTTTCAATGGCAAAAATCAATGAATATTGTAAATGCACAAACAGTAATATCTCCACATTGCACGGTGCAATTCTGAAATTTTTAGCTTTTTCCTGTTAATCCTAGCATGATAAAGAAGATTCAAAGAGAGTGAGATGCCAGCTCCTTTCATTCAGTCAGTAGCTTCAAACATTTCTGGTATATGAAAAACGTTTTTCAATGGCAAAAATCAATGAATATTGTAAATGCACAAACAGTAATATCTCCACATTGCAAGGTGCAATTCTGAAATTTTTTGCTTTTTCCTGCTAATCCTAGCATGATAAAGAAGATTCAAAGAGAGTGAGATGCCAGCTCCTTTCATTCAGTCAGTAGCTTCAAACATTTCTGGTATATGAAAAACATGTTTTTCAATGGCAAAAATCAATGAATATTGTAAATGCACAAACAGTAATATCTCCACATTGCACGGTGCAATTCTGAAATTTTTAGCTTTTTCCTGTTAATCCTAGCATGATAAAGAAGATTCAAAGAGAGTGAGATGCCAGCTCCTTTCATTCAGTCAGTAGCTTCAAACATTTCTGGTATATGAAAAACAACAAGTTTTTAAATGGCAAAAATCAATGAATATTGTAAATGCACAAACAGTAATATCTCCACATTGCAAGGTGCAATTCTGAAATTTTTTGCTTTTTCCTGCTAATCCTAGCATGATAAAGAAGATTCAAAGAGAGTGAGATGCCAGCTCCTTTCATTCAGTCAGTAGCTTCAAACATTTCTGGTATATGAAAAACATGTTTTTCAATGGCAAAAATCAATGAATATTGTAAATGCACAAACAGTAATATCTCCACATTGCACGGTGCAATTCTGAAATTTTTAGCTTTTTCCTGTTAATCCTAGCATGATAAAGAAGATTCAAAGAGAGTGAGATGCCAGCTCCTTTCATTCAGTCAGTAGCTTCAAACATTTCTGGTATATGAAAAACATGTTTTTCAATGGCAAAAATCAATGAATATTGTAAATGCACAAACAGTAATATCTCCACATTGCAAGGTGCAATTCTGAAATTTTTTGCTTTTTCCTGCTAATCCTAGCATGATAAAGAAGATTCAAAGAGAGTGAGATGCCAGCTCCTTTCATTCAGTCAGTAGCTTCAAACATTTCTGGTATATGAAAAACATGTTTTTCAATGGCAAAAATCAATGAATATTGTAAATGCACAAACAGTAATATCTCCACATTGCACGGTGCAATTCTGAAATTTTTTGCTTTTTCCTGTTAATCCTAGCATGATAAAGAAGATTCAAAGAGAGTGAGATGCCAGCTCCTTTCATTCAGTCAGTAGCTTCAAACATTTCTGGTATATGAAAAACATGTTTTTCAATGGCAAAAATCAATGAATATTGTAAATGCACAAACAGTAATATCTCCACATTGCAAGGTGCAATTCTGAAATTTTTTGCTTTTTCCTGCTAATCCTAGCATGATAAAGAAGATTCAAAGAGAGTGAGATGCCAGCTCCTTTCATTCAGTCAGTAGCTTCAAACATTTCTGGTATATGAAAAACATGTTTTTCAATGGCAAAAATCAATGAATATTGTAAATGCACAAACAGTAATATCTCCACATTGCACGGTGCAATTCTGAAATTTTTAGCTTTTTCCTGTTAATCCTAGCATGATAAAGAAGATTCAAAGAGAGTGAGATGCCAGCTCCTTTCATTCAGTCAGTAGCTTCAAACATTTCTGGTATATGAAAAACGTTTTTCAATGGCAAAAATCAATGAATATTGTAAATGCACAAACAGTAATATCTCCACATTGCACGGTGCAATTCTGAAATTTTTAGCTTTTTCCTGTTAATCCTAGCATGATAAAGAAGATTCAAAGAGAGTGAGATGCCAGCTCCTTTCATTCAGTCAGTAGCTTCAAACATTTCTGGTATATGAAAAACATGTTTTTCAATGGCAAAAATCAATGAATATTGTAAATGCACAAACAGTAATATCTCCACATTGCAAGGTGCAATTCTGAAATTTTTTGCTTTTTCCTGCTAATCCTAGCATGATAAAGAAGATTCAAAGAGAGTGAGATGCCAGCTCCTTTCATTCAGTCAGTAGCTTCAAACATTTCTGGTATATGAAAAACATGTTTTTCAATGGCAAAAATCAATGAATATTGTAAATGCACAAACAGTAATATCTCCACATTGCACGGTGCAATTCTGAAATTTTTAGCTTTTTCCTGTTAATCCTAGCATGATAAAGAAGATTCAGAGAGTGAGATGCCAGCTCCTTTCATTCAGTCAGTAGCTTCAAACATTTCTGGTATATGAAAAACGTTTTTCAATGGCAAAAATCAATGAATATTGTAAATGCACAAACAGTAATATCTCCACATTGCAAGGTGCAATTCTGAAATTTTTTGCTTTTTCCTGCTAATCCTAGCATGATAAAGAAGATTCAAAAGAGAGTGAGATGCCAGCTCCTTTCATTCAGTCAGTAGCTTCAAACATTTCTGGTATATGAAAAACATGTTTTTCAATGGCAAAAATCAATGAATATTGTAAATGCACAAACAGTAATATCTCCACATTGCACGGTGCAATTCTGAAATTTTTAGCTTTTTCTTGTTAATCCTAGCATGATAAAGAAGATTCAAAGAGAGTGAGATGCCAGCTCCTTTCATTCAGTCAGTAGCTTCAAACATTTCTGGTATATGAAAAACATGTTTTTCAATGGCAA